>NC_064809.1:32506429-32613615 GCF_023721935.1 Panthera uncia
GTTTTTCTTGGAGCAAGGAGATGATTCTTTTATTTATAAAGTAGGAGTCAACCCGATATTTCTTCTGTTTACGCTACCCTACCTGTTCCCCCACCCCCCAGAACTGCGATTATCTAATAACATAAGAAGTGGAGATCAGACTACAATTCATCCTGATAACTTTCTTGAGCATTATCAGAGCACTTAAATTTTCCTGGACAAAAAGTTTTATTTAAGTACCAATTTGCTAGTATGAAGTAGAATAAGACAAATCAGAGTGGCTTCCTAAATTAATATTGGTGGAAGGAATAGAGTAAAAGGCTAGATGAGTATAAATGAGGTCTATCTTAATGAGGAAAGATTTAAGTAATAGACATGCTAGCATGTACAGTTGTCAAGGTGCATATGAATCCAGGCTCTCCTTATGCATTATTTGATATTGGTAAAATTGTATGCACCAAGTAAGTTTCATAAGATTGTAAGTCCACGTAGAGACTGGATCTCTTTTGTTTATTATTTTCTAGTGTCTAATGCATGATGTACACTTAATAGATATTGAATAGATGCTTCTAGACCATATGAAAAATTCATAAGAGACTTGCACAAGTTGGAGATAGAATTTAGAGATGCTACAAAACCCCCTAACTGCAAACTGACTCTTTTGGGTCAGAGAAAATATTCTTGTGAGAAGCTGGCTTTTCTACCCAGAAAAATTGATGGAAAAGAGTAAAGTCTCTAAAGTTATGGGAACCAAAGATCATTTGTTTCTCAGTGGGGAATTAAAAAATAATGACAAAATAAATGGAAATAAGTAAAAATCAAAACTGAAAAACCTGGGCATTAAAAAATAGTTCATATTTGTAAAGAAACTAGAGATTTTCTTCTTTCTCATCTTTTCTAGTGTCATGACTATAAGAGAGAAATTCAGGGAGCCAAGCACAAATTAATAAGCTCCAAAACCCATAGAAATCCATGGGCTCCAGAGGCGCCTCGGTGTCAGCTGGTTGAGCATCCGACTTCGGCTCAGGTCATTATCTGGCAATCTGTGAGTTCAGCCCCATGTCGGGCTTTGTGCTGACAGCTCAGAGCTTGAAGCCTGCTTCGGATTCTCTGTCTCCCTCTCTCTCTGCCCCTCCCCCACTCATGCTCTGTCTCTCTCTGTCAAAAATAAATAAACATTAAAAAATTAAAAAAAAAGAAATCCATGGGCTCTGGAAATATTATATGTGAGGCTTTAAAGAAAGGAGAGCCCAGGAATGCCATACAAGAATGACACGCCAATAAGAAAACCAAACCAGGAAAACACTATCTCTTCAGCCACTAAAAGTGAGATAATAATATAGATGACTAGATATTTAGCAGTTTAGGGATATTTAGTTTTACTTATAATACATCATACAATCAATGTCCTTTAAGAAATGTTATTTTGTAATAATTAGAATTTTTATATTTTTTGTGGAATTAGTGTTTACATGATGAATGGATTAGTGAGTGCTTGTCTTTAATAGCTAATATTTGTAGAAGAAGGAGGTGAAACTGAGAGAGCTAAAACCATATTTTATGAAATAAATTCCCTAAATGAATATGGAGGAATATTCATAGATATGTTGATACAGATGTTATATCTATGTTGTTTCCTTTTAGTTTCTTTTTGCATAGCAGTTTTGTTTTGGGTACTGGATTAAATACATCAATAGATATTCACATATGTGGTATTTTGAATACAAAAATAACAGAACTGTGTTTGTTGTTTTGAGGGAAAGATAATTTGGCAATAGTCACACTTCAGAATGCTTCACAAGGTGTGGCTAACAGAGAATGTAGAGAGTAGGGCAGAGATCCTTTAAAGTGAGAAAGGCAATGAGAGATGCAACTTGCTCATATAAGAGGTGAATTTGGGTGTGCAAAGCATAATAACTAAAGAATAGCCCATTTCTAGTCATGATTTGGGTAAAAATAAAGCATATAGAAAACTCAAGTGGTATATGAAATAAAAAGCTGATATGTTCTATGGGTTTTAATAAAAAATGAAGTCAATTTATTGTATTTTAATGTTTATTCATTTACCAGAGAGAGAGAGAGAGAGAGAGAGAGAGAGAATGAGTGGGGGAGGGCCAGAGGGAGAATCCCAAGCAGGGTCCATACTCAGTGCAGACTCAATCTCAATCTCACAAAAGTGAGATCATGACCTGAGCTGAAATCAAGAGTCAGACGCTTAACTGACTGAGCCACCCAGGCACACCGGAGGTAAATTAAAAGTGGCCATACTCTATTCTTTCCTGAGATTTAGAAACAGGGAGGTTCTTGGGGGAAGAAAATGAATAAAAGCTCAAGGTTTATGGAGGGATAGGCAATTTAGTAAAAGAGACACTCAGAATAGGAATAAATTCAGAATCAATGACATATGTACTGGGATCCTGAGGCAGAAGAGATAAGTCGGGGGAAAAATGGCAACAAAAGAGAAGATGAAAAACACGTTTTAAATATTTATCACTGTAAACGTATCTACAAATGAAAGTAGGTTTTTGGGCTCAAATAATGACAGAACAAATGGAATTCTAATGGACTCAAAGAATTTAAGTGCTGCCAAGTGCCTAGCATAGTACACAGAAGTGACTTTCGGAATAAAGATTACATTTAACCTATCTTAATTTAAGAAATTGTGCAGCATAAAACTCATTTTTGTAATATTTAAAAATGTGTTAGAAAGCATTATTTGACAGATATCTACTTTAATTGGTAAAATATCTTTTAAAATTTTACCAGGACTTTTTCCCTCCTGAAGTTTTTGTTATCTTGTAACATATCCCGACTTTCTTTGGGCGAACATGACTCATACCTCAAGTGCTAAGAAAAGTGTTCATTAGACTTTGTGTGTGTGTGTGTGTGTGTGTGTGTGCATGGAATTACTAATTAAGTCAACTCTGTGTGCATGAATTTGGAAATTTAATTACTGGAGCTGGTTTTTAAAACAGATTATTACTTCAAATCTCCTAGTCCATAATAATATTTGTCCCCCATGGGCTGCAATTCTAAGAATTTTAATCATAATCCCCTTTTCAAAGTAAGAATCTTTTACAAGCCTCTTTTCATTGCACCAACTTGTTTGGCAAGCAGGAACAAATCTCAACCTTTATTTAGCAAACAACAACAACAAAACCTTTAAACTCATGGTTAACGCTTTCAACACTTGTAGATCCAAAGTTTATGTTTGATGTGTGTGTGTGTGTGTGTGTGTGTGTGTGTGTGTGTTTCCAAATGCAAAGGCCTGAACTTGGCATAGTTTTTTTTTTAATGTTTATTTACTTTGAGAGAGAGAGAGAGAGAGAGAGAGAGACAGAGAGAAAACACAAATGGGGGAGGGGCAGAGAGAGAGGGAGATGCAGAATCCAAAGTAGGCTCCAGGTTCTGAGCTGTCAGCACAGAGCCCGAGGCAGGGTTCAAACTCACAAATCGTGAGATCATGACCTAAGCTGAAGTCGGACACTTAACCAACTGAGCCACCCAGGCACCCCGGCATAGTTTTTAACTAAAATTTCAGTTCAGAAGATAGACAAGAAAAGTTGAAACCATTGGAAGATAGGTAAATACTTTCAATTTCAAATTTCCCTTCTCTCCACAGTTTCTTTATCTTCTATGATGTAATTGAAAGTATGTTACTATAGGAGTTCAGAGATAGAGATTCTTTTCTCTCTTGACCACTCACTGATGTGTATTCTTGGATATACATGGGAAACTACCCCCCAGATATACCCATTAGGAGTTTGAATAATAGTTTAGTTTCTCAGTTTCTAGAGCTCTATGAATCTCAGATGCTGTTTTCTGCTTTGTAAACATGGACTTATTTATCCAAATGGTTGTACTTTAGGTACAATTTACCAATGTTAATAGGGTAATGTCTATAAAACAACTGGAGTTGTTCATAGTACATTCTCCACTTACTGTCTTTGTGGTATGTCTTATAGGTTAAGGATGGTATAGACATTATTCACCTATGTCTGGTTATCCTCACCTTTCTGCAACATAGAAGACCACTTCCAACCAACTTACATGTAGGTTTCAGCAATAAGAAGTTTTTCTTTCTCTGCACCCTAAAATACATTGTGTTATGACAATGAAATTATAGTTAAAAATAGCCTGGACTTTGGTATCATTCAATGAACGAAGCATAGCTGCCCTGAACAGTCCCCAGGCGTCCAATGAACTGGTCTCTTTATAAAGATTCACCTCTAGAGATTCATTTAACATTCCCCCAGATCTGTGGAGTTGTAAAGAGGAAGGAATGTAAACATGTTTACATCTGTTATTGGATGGTGTCTTAGTCTTGTTGGGCTGCCATAACAGAATATAATGTGGCTTATAATCAACATTTATCTCTTACAGTTCTAGATGCTAAGAAATCCAAAGTCAAAGTGCCAGCAGATTTGACGTCTGATGATAGGCCATTTTCTGGTTTTCAGGTGGCCATCTTGTCACTTGTCCTCACATGTAGAAAACAGTGAGAAACCTCTCCCAGTCTTTTTAAAATAAATATTACTTTCTAAAATAAGTATTACTTTCTAATACCATCACATTGAGAATTAGGATTTCCACATATGAATTTTGGTGGGGACACAAACATACTACAGAAAATGGTTAAAAGTGTCATGAATAAGCAACATTAAACAAGTTATGAAGCTACATGAAAAAGTTAACCATGAATGAAAGGGCTCTAGCCAGAAGCCCCCAAGGCATTGAAGAGACAAAAAATGATCAAAGATCTGGCTAAGCAGACCAGGTTGATGAACCATAATTTCTTAATCAGTTGCCACTGCATCTTGCCTGGCAACCTGGACTATCATATTCAGCAAGTTCATGCATTGTCTTCGTTAGTTAATTTAGCTTCTTTTACTCAAAATGCCATAAAAATATCATGGTTTTTAAGTCCACAGGTTATATATGTCTTCTGACCTACCTATGAAAATAGAAAATTAATACAATAACAAAATGTATTTGTATAGGAACCATTGATTTAGAATAAGCTCTATATGTATTTAATTTATTAATTTAGAATTTTAATTGTATTGGTTTTGGAGTTATGAGGATATTTTGAAGGCTTATATACAGTACTACAAACTCAGAATTTAAATTTTACCTATTAAAGTTTCTCAAAAGTTAATACCATTAATATTATTGGCTGTTTTCATGATACCATTGTTGTTTTTTTCTGGTTATGTATTGCCACAGAACTACCCCAAAGTAAGAGGTTAAATATGACCACCATTTTATTATATTTCATAAATTTTTGTGTCAATTATTCAGATAGGTCTCATCTGGGTGATTTTTGCATTGGTGGCTTTATCTCAGATCACTCAGAGATAGCCAGTGGCTAGACTAGTCTGGAAGAGTCAAGTTTTCATGCACATTCCTTGTGCCCCAACAGAGCCATCCAGAACATTGGATTTTACTGGGTTTCTTCATGTATTCTTAAGGCTTTGCATGGGGTCTCCCCAGCATGTAGTAAATGTTTACAAAATGGCTCAGGACTCCAAAATTCCAAAGCAGAAGGGGCCAGTCCTCTAAAGCCCAAGCCAGAAATATCACCATGTCACTTCTGTCATAGGTTTTTGGTCAAAACTATCTCAGGACATCCTTAGGGTGGGGTTGGGAGGGCAGAGAAATATATTCTATCTCTTAATGGGAAAGTTGATGGGAAAACAAGAAAGAATCTTTAATCTTCCACAACCTCAGACCAAAGGACCACACAAACAAATGTGAAACCATAAGTTTAAGTCAAACTTAGAAATCCTGATTTAATTCTATCAATAATAAATTACCACAATAAATTAATCTTCCATTAATATAGTTCTGAGATTAAAAGATCTTTGCATTCCAGTCAAGAACTTTAGCTGTCATAAACAAATGCAACATTAAAATAGAATTCTTCATTTTTAGAATATAACAATTGAATTAAATCTTTGTATCCACTTGTCCTTAATATTCCCTTCTACTTTTAGAAATCATTTACAGGAGTTCTACATATGATTGTCCAGTTCCATAAAAGAATAAAATATCATTATTCAACATGTTCAAAGCTATAATAAATTTTGATGTCAAAAAAAGGACTAGCATATTAAAGTACAATAGTGTGAAATTATAGCAATCTAAAGAAGTGAGTGAAAATTCTACAAGTATCTGCAACAGCAGAGACTCATTTTAATTCTTTAGTTAATTAAAAGGACTTTCCATAACACCTTTGTCATGTTTCTGTCTAGTTCCTAACCCTGTGGCATGTTTTAGTGAAACTTAGAGGAGCTAACACCATATTAAAAACAAAAAGTAAATTTTGACTTTGGAAACAAAAATACATAAACAGGATATGTTTTATATAAAATAAAATATAGGTATCTACACAGAAGCACCACACAAACATGTGCATGCACACACACACACACACACACATGCACAGTAAATCAATTTAATAGTATCACCTTTCTATGCTTTTAATTCATAGTACCAGATTAGTTTTGTTCAGGAAAACTTAATCTTTTATTTCCATTCTGTATTATATGATTGATGGGGAATACAAAGGAAAACATCGTTCCTTAAAACACATTGTTTGTATGATATAATAAAAAAGAACTTTAGACAAGTACATGCTATATTTTCTGTGAAATAAAATATGAAGACCATTGAAGCTCATGCTGTGGATACTATTACTTAATACTTAAAAAGTCAGTCTGGCTATTTTTATTATTATTTCAACCTTACTGAAGAATCCAGATCATTGAATGATTGACTTAGGTCTCCTATATAAAATAGTAAAATGAATAGGGAAAAAATACATCAAAAATAATGGCTATATATGCAAGTACTTAATTAGTTACAAATAATTAATTCATGCTTTCAAATTCAATTTTTAACTGTTAATATGCAATGATACTTTAAAGCAATATATATAAATATTATAGCTTCAAATAAAACACCACCCACCGATCTGCAATGGAAACAATCTCATAGTAAGTGCTTACTTTTATAGTACTTATAACTTAAAAAAAATAGGTTTATTTACTTATTTTGATAGGGAGAGAGAGAGAGCTTGTGTGAGCATGGGAGGGACAGAGAGAGAAGGAGAGAGAGAATCCCAACCAGGCTGTGTGCTCAGTGCAGAGCCCAATGTGGGACTTGAACTCACAAACTGTGAGATCATGACCTGAACAGAAATCAAGAGTCAGACACTTAACTCACTGAGCCACCTAGGAGTCCCTGTAGTACTTTTTGATGGAAAGTTTTTATTTTATAAAATTATTTTGTATATATTACATATATGTCTTAAATTTAGATTTCTGAAGTATTCTATTCTTACATTTCTGAAGTATTCTAAAACCATTATAAGGTTCATTTTTTAAACTAGTTTATTAGAAGGTCATAAACCCTGAGGTTTATATGAACAGTTAGTATTGATATGGGAATTTCATATCAGAGGCACCTTTCACGGATTTACTTTCTTTAGGGCGTTTTGATTTCTGCTTTATGTCTTGTGTACAGAATGCATACCTCCACATATTTGGAACATATATAGATAACAAAAAATTATTTGTGATTTTATGATTTTTGTTAGTAATTCAGAATAGAATGAAGTATAGATTTTTAAAGTCACGAAAAATTAAAAAAAATATGCTTCTATTTGCCCATGCATCTGTACATGTAAGATTTTATTTTTCTTGCTTTTTATTCTTTTTACTCACCATTTATCTATTTTTTAATAAGTATCATTATTGACCCACCTGTTGGATATTATACCTATCTCTTTCCCCATCCAATGTAAATATGTATGTGTATAGATATTAATATAGATATAGATATAGATATGGAGTTAATATAAAGTGAAATATGAGTCAGTTGTGTAAAATGAGTGCCTTAAAAATTAATTCCATCCTAGATCATTAGTAAACATAGAGTATCAATAAAGTCAGGTGAAATTCTCCTGCACAACCACCAGGACATAGACTCAGAAAAGACTATCAGGATGACAGGAGATTATGGGAACAAAGTTGCCTTTAGGAAAGAACTTAATTCAGAGTGAAGAGAGTTCAAAAAGAGGTAGTTGTCTAGCATGTGCAGAAGGATTTACATTTGTTGTATAAGTCTCCAAGGGACAGAGACATATACAAAAAAATATAAATGAGGTTTTGGCTCTCTTTATGGTATAGTGATCTCCATACTAGCAATGAGAATGGAACTGTTCACATAATAACAGTGACTTGAGTACAGTCACATGCTAAGTGGTGTAACCAAGCTTGCACAGACACTGTCCATCTAACTTGTTTACACCAGATCCATCCCCTTGCACTCTGGCGGGACTACCCTTCACAGTCAAGCTTGCCTCAGTCCCGGCAGAGTGGGTCCCTCCCCCAGAACACCAAGCACAAGCCCTGCTTACACCCCATCTCCCAACCAGAGAGTTCTACAGAGCCTCAGTTTTCATGGAAGTATATCAGGTCCCATTTACAAGCAGATCAGAGCACACTTACTTAAAGCTCACCACATTCAGGTCATGGACCAAACACCATCCATAGCAGGCAAGGAGAGACTGTGCAGGTGATTGGCTTGAAAGATAGAATAGCCAAAACACAGCAGCACAGTGCATGCATGCAGCACATACCAGAGACACTGCCCGAATTACCATGACCTCTTCTTCATAAAGCAATTACTTTCAGGAGGAGACATAAATGGATTTTCTAACACGAAGAAAAAGAGAAATACACAAAATGCCAAGAGAGAGGGATTCATCACATTTATCCCAAATGAAAGAACAAGATAAGACCATGGCCAGAGATCTAAGTGAAATAGATGTAAGTAACATGCCTGATGTATAATTTAAAGCAAAAGTCATAAGGATACTCACTGGGCTTGAGAAAAGAATAGACGACATCAGTGAGTCCCTTACCATAGAGATAAAATAGTAAAAAAAATAATCAGAGATGAAGAATACAATAAACAAGATTGGAAATAGGCTTGATACAACGAACAGCAGGCTGGAAGAAGCAGAAGAATGAATTAGTGACTTAGAAGACAAAATATAATGGAAAATAATGAAGCTGAACAAAAGACAGAAGAATTATGTAACATGAAAATAGACTTAGGGAACTCAGTGGCTCAATCAAATGTAATAACATAGGAGTTCCAGAGAAAAAGAGAGAAAAGGGGGCAAAAATTTATTTCAAGAAATAATAGCAGAAAACTTCCCTAATATGGGATGGAAACAGACATCCAGATCCAGGAGGCACAGAGAACTCCCATCAAAATCAACAGTGTTGATTAAATACTGTGCTATAGGGGAGGAGCCAATATGGTGGAAGAGTATGGAAGTTTTTTGTGTGTCTCTTGTCCATGAAATATAGCCAGACCAACACTAAACAATCCTACACACCTAGAAAACTGATTGGAGGATTAACACAACAATCTGCACAACCTGAACCACAGAATTCAGCAGGTATGTGGCACAGAGAGCTGAACTTGGGGAGTGAGAAGATGAAAAAGGTAGGGAACCCCTTTTGCAGATGGGAAGAGGATGGAGACTGGGCGTGGGGGGGAGGGGGGAATACAGGAAAAGCACCCATCCCCAAAAGCAGCTGGAGAGAAAGTGGAAAATTGGAAACAGCTGCAGGGACTAAACTAAAAAGGGAGAAAGGAGAAAGGAGAAAGGAGAAAGAAGAGGGTTTAAATTCCATTAAGACTGGAAACAAGGGGAGTGCAAAGGCTGCAACTCCACAGCTCGAAACCTGGCTGTGCTCTGGTGGGAAGGGCGAATCCCCAGGAACAGAGTGGGGTCTGGGAGGTTCTTGGGCCACACAGGGAAAAGCGGTTCCACTGCTGGAAAGACATTTGGTAGAGACTGTTGAAGGCACCTGGTCCCAGCAGACTCCCAGAAAATGGCCACATTTGCTGGTGCTGGAACAAGGTCATTAAGGGTAAAGCCTGGTGCCAGATGTGTGTTGTGATTTTTTCCATAATCCCTGAAATGCTGCTGCTACACTGTCTCGTGAACTTTTGGGGGGCAAGCTGGCACCTGGATGCAGTCTCAGGGCACCAGCAGCAAGGTCCAGGGGGCTTTCCTGGGTGCAACTGACATTCTGCCTTTGCTCATTCAGCCATTGCTCAGTGAGACACTCCTGCAGAGAGGAGAATGGGTCAAAGCTGCAGTCCTTCGGAAATAAGGGGCTGGGAAAAATAACCGCATCTGAAACAAAACTCGGGAGAGAGGTACTGCCTGGGGTCTGGTCACGTACAGTGAAAAAGTGGGGAGTAGACAAAAGGTGAAGACAGAAGATTGGTGTGCAATTGCTGATCAGGGAGAACAGAGTTCCGATACTAGAGACTGGGCAGCTGGGTGACGCCATTTTCACTTCTCCCGTGCAAGCGCATATGCCTACAAGCCCCACAACAATTCACTCCAGTAGGCTAGCACTGCCATCTAGTGGAGAACATAGCCTATACACTAAACCCCACACAACTGGGGCAACCTCTCTCTTCAAGAACACACGTCTCACCGCCTACTTAGTTTATGGACTATAAAGCACTTCATAGTCTGACTTCTAGAGGAAAACGAAGTAATTTCATTCCTATTTCAATCTGTTAGCAGGTCCATCTATTCAATTTTCTTTTTTTCACTTCTTTTCTTTTTCTTAAATACAGAAAGAGAAAAAAATTCATTTTTGTTTTCAGTTTTTATTAAAAATATTTTTCTTAAATTTTTTTATTTTATTTTTTAATGTTGTGTCAATTTTTTCAAATTCTATTTTACTTCCATCATTTTACTTTAGTCCACTTCAGGGTATTCACCTTTTCAAATTTGCAAAACAATTTCCTTTTTTCTTTCCTTTTCTTTTTTTCTCTTTTTTGTTTGTTTCCTTTTTCTTGAATGCAGAAAGAGAAAAATATTATTTTTACTTTCAATTTCTATTAAAAATATATTCATTTAATATTTTACTATAGTTTTGCTTTTATGTAATTTTTTTCGAGTTCTATTTTAATTACATTATTTTCTTTTAGTCTACTACAGTGTATTCACTTTTTCAAATTTTCAAATGATTTCCTTTTTTTTCTTTTTATATATTTTCTCTTTTGCTTTCTTTTCTTTTCTCTTGAATACAGAAAAAGAAATAATTCATATTTATTTTGAATTTTTATTAAAAATATTTTTCTTTAATTTTTTCTACTATAATCTTTACTTTTGTGTATATTTTTTCAAATTCTATTTTAGTCCCGTCATCTCATTTTAGTCTACTTCAGTGTATTCATTTTTTCAAATTCTCAAATGATTTCTTTTTTTTTCTTCCCCCCTTTTCTTCTCTAATCTGTCAAACCACTTTCATCACCCAGACCAAAAAACACCTAGAATCTAGCATCATCTATTCGATTTGTGTGTGTGTGTGTTTAATTTTTATTTTTAATATTTTTTCAATTTTAATTTTCTTTTTAATTTCAATTTTCTACCCCATTAATTCCTTTTCTCCCTTCAAAATGACAAAACGAAGGAGTTCAACCCAAAAGAAAGAGCATGAAGAAATGACAGCTAGGGACTTAACCAACACAGATACAAGCAAGATGTCTGAACCAGAATTTAGAATCACGATGAATCTAGCTGGAGTCGAAAATGCATTAGAATCCCTTTCTGCAGAGATAAAAGAAGTAAAATATACCCAGAATGAAATTAAAAATGGTCTAACTGAGCTGCAATCACGGACGGATGCAGTGGCAGCAAGGATGTATGAGGCAGAACAGAGAATCAGCGATGTAGAGGACAAACTTTTAGAGAATAATGAAGCAGAAAAAAAAAGAGGGGAGATTAAGGCAAAAGAGCATGATTTAAGAATTAGAGACATCAGTGACTCATTAAAAAGGAACAACATCAGAATTATAGGGGTCCCAGAGAAGTAAGAGAGAAATAGGGCTAGAAAGGTTGTGTGAACAAATCATAGCAGAAAACTTTCCTAGCCTGGGGAAAGACACAGACAAAAAAATTCAGGGAGCCCAGAGGACCCTCATTAGATTCAACAAGAACCAACCATGTACAAGGCATATCAGAGTCAAATTCAGAAAATAAGCAAGGAGAGAATCATGAAAGCAGCAAGGGAAAAAAAAAAGTCCCTAACCTACAAGGGAAAGCAGATCAGGTTTGTAGCAGACCTATCCATAGAAATATGGCAAGCCATAAAGGAGTGGCAGGACACATTCAGTGTGGTGAATCAGAAAAATATGCAGCCAAGAAATCTTTACCCAGCAAGGCTGTCATTCAAAATAAGAGTAGAGATATAAAACCTTTCCCAGACAAGCAAAACGTCAAGGAGTTTGTGACCACTAAACCAGCCTTGCAAGAAATTTTAAGGGAAACTTTCTGAAGGGAGAAAAGAAAAAAAATATAAATCTAAATAAATAAATAAATAAATACCAAAAGCTACAAAAGATTAGAAAGGACCAAAGTACACCACCAGAAACTCCAGCTCTACAAGCATTATAATGGCAATAAATTCATATCTTTCAGTACTCTAAATGTCAATGGACTCAATGCTCCAATCAAAAGACATAGTGTAACAGAATGGATAAGAAATCAAGATCCATCTATATGCTGTTTACAAGAGGCCCACTTTAGACCTAAAGACACGCTCAGATTGAAAAAAAGGGGATGGAGAACCATCTATCATGCTAATGGTCAACAAAAGAAAGCCAGAGTAGCCATACTTATATCAGACAATCTAGACTTTAAAATAAAGACTATATTAAGTGATTCAGAAGGGCATTATATCATAATCAAGGGGTTTATTCACCAAGGAGACCTAACAATTGTAAACATTTATGTGCCAAATGTGGAACCACCCATATATATAAATCAATTAATCACAAACATAAAGAAACTCATCAATAGTAATACCATAATAGTAGGAGACTTCAATACCCCACTCACAGCAGTGAACAGATCATCTAATCAATAAATCAACATGGAAACAATGGCTTTAAATGACACACTGGACCATATGGACTTAACAGATATATTCAGAACATTTCATCCTAAAGCAGTAGCATATACATTCTTCTCCAGCGCACATGGAACATTCTCCAGAATAGAACATATACTGGGACAAAAATCAGCCTTCAGCAAGTACAAAAAGATCAAGATCATACTGTACATATTTTCAGACCACAACGCTGTGAAACTCAAAATCAACAAGAAAAGAAATTGGAAAAGTAACAAATACTTGTAGACTGAAGAACATCCTACTAAAGAATGAATGGGCTAACCAAGCAGTTAAAAAGGAAATTAAAAAGTATATGGAAGTCAATGAAAATGATAACACCACAACCCAAATCCTCTAAGACACAGCAAAGGTGGTCATAAGAGGAAAGTATATAGCAATCCAGATCTTCCTAAGGAAGGAAGAAAGATCTCAGGTCCTTACACCTTAAGGAGCTGGAAAAAGAACAGCAAATAAAACCCTGAACCAGAAGACAGGAAATAATAAAGATTAGAGAAGAAATTAATGCTATCGAAACGAAAAAAAAAAAGTAGAACAGATCAATGAAACCAGAAGCTGGTTCTTTGCAAGAATTAACAAAATTGATAAACCACTAGCCAGTTTGATCAGAAAGAAAAAGGGAAGGACCCAAATAAATAAAATCAAGAATGAAAGAGGAGAGGTCACAACCAACACAGCAGAAATAAAAACAATAATAAGGGAATATTATGAACAATTACATGCCAAGAAACTGGGAAATCTGGAAGAAAGGGACAAATTCCTAGAAACATATACACTATCAAAACTGAAACAGGAAGAAATAAAAAATTTGAACACACCCATAACCAGTAAGGAAATCGAATTAGTTATAAAAAAAAAAACTGCATAAAAACAAGAGTCCAGGGCCAGATGACTTTCCAGGGAATTCTACCAAACATTTAAGGAAGAGATAACACCTGTTCTCTTGAAACTGTTCCAAAAAATAGAAATGGAAGAAAAACTTCCATACTCTTTCTATTATGCCAGCATTAACTTGATTTCAAAACCAGAGACCCCACTAAAAAGGGGAACTATAGACCAATTTTCCTGATTAACATGGATGCAAAAATCCTCAACAAGATATTAGCCAACCAGATCCAAGAATACATTAAAAAAATATATTCATCACAACCTAGTGGGATTTATACCTGGGATGCAGGGCTGGTTTGATATCCACAAAACAATTAACGTGATTCATCACATCAATAAAAGAAAGGACAAGAACCGTATGATCCTCTCAATAGGTGCAGAGAAAGCATTTGACAAAATACAGCAGCCTTTCTGGATAAAAACCCTCAAGAAAGTAGGGATAGAAGGAGCATACCTCGAGATCATAAAAGCCATATAAGAATGACCCAACGCTAATATCATCCTCAATGGGGAAAAATTGAGAGCTTTCCCCGAGGTCAGGAACAAAACAGGGATGTCCACTCTCACCACTGTTATTCAGCATAGTATTAGAAGTCTTAGCCTCTGCAATCAGACAACACAAAGAAATAAAAGGCATCCACATCGAACAGGAGGAGGTCAAACTTTCATGCAGATGACATGATACTCTACATGGAAAACCCAAAAGATTACACCAAAAAACTGCTAGAATTGATTCATGAATTCAGCAAAGTGGCAGGATATGAAATCAACGCACAGAAATCGGTTGCATTCCTATACACCAACAATGAAGCGACAGAAAGAGAAATCAAGGAAACAATCCCAATTACAGTTGCACCAAAAACCATAAAATACCTAGGAATAAATCTAACCAAAGAAATAAAAAATCTATACACTGAAAACTATAGAAAGCTTATGAAAGAGAGTGAAGAAGACACAAAAAAATGGAAAAAGTTTCCATGCTCCTGGATAGGAAGAACAAATATTGTTAAAATTTCGATACTACCCAAAGCAGTCTACATATTCAATGCAATCCTTATCAAAGTAACACAAACATTCTTCACGGAGCTAGAACAAATAATCCTAAAATTTGTATGGAACCAGAAAAGACCCCAAATAGCCAAAGCAATCTTGAAAAAGAAAACCAAAGCAGGAGGCATCACAATCCCAGACTTCAGGCCATACTACAAAGCTGTAATCATCAAGACAGTATGGTACCAGCACAAGAACAGACACTCAGATCAATGGAACAGAATAGAGAACCCAGAAATGGACACACAAATGTATGGCCAACTAATCTTTGACAAAGCAGGAAAGGATATCCAATGGAATGAAGACAGTCTCTTCAGCAAGTGGTGCTGGGAAAACTAGACAGAGACATGCAGAAAAATGAACCTGGATCACTTTCTTACACCATACACAAAAATAAACTCAAAATGGATGAAAGGCCTCAATGCAAGACAGGAAGCCATCAAAATCCTGGAGGAGCAAGCAGGCAAAAACCTCTTTGATCTTGGCCACAGCAGCTTCTTACTCAACATGTCTCAGAAGGCAAGGGAAACAAAAGCAAAAATGAACTACTGGGACTTAATCAAAATAAAAAGCTTCTGCACAGTGAAGGAAACAATCAGCAAAACTAAAAGGCAACTGACAGAATGGGAGAAGATATTTTCAAATGACATATCAGATAAAGGGTTAGTATCCAAAATCTATAAAGAACTTCTAAAACTCAACACCCAAAACACAAATAATCCAGTGAAGAAATGGGCAAAAGACATGAATAGACACTTCTCCAAAGAACACATCCAGATGGCCAACCGACACATGAAAAAATGCTCCATGTCACTCATCATCAGGGAAATACAAATCGAAACCACCATGAGATACCACCTGACACCTGACAGAATGGCTAACGTTAACAACTCAGGCAACAACACATGTTGGCGAGGATGCAGAGAAAGAGGGTCTCTTTTCCATTGTTGGTGGCAATGCAAGCTGGTGCAGCCATTCTGGAAAACAGTATGGAGGTTCCTCAAAAAACTAAAAATATAACTACCCTCCGACCCTGCAAATGCACTACCAGGCATTTATCCAAGGCATACAGGTATGCTGTTTCGAAGGGGCACTTGCACCCCCATGTTTATAGCAGCACTATCAACAATAGACAAAGTAAGGAATGAGACCAAATGTCCATCAATGGATTAATGTATAAAGAAGATGTGGTATATATATACAATGGAGTATTCCTTGGCACTCAAAAAGAATGAAATCTTGCCATTTGCAAGTATGTGGATGGAACTGGGGGATATTATGCTAAGTGAAATTAGTCAAAGAAAGACAAAAATCATATGACTTCACTCATATGAGGACTTTAAGAGACAAAACATATGAACATAAGGGAAGGGAAACAAAAATAATATAAAAGCAGGGATGGGACAAAACAGAAGAGACTCATAAATATGGAGAACAAACTGAGGGTTATGGGAGGGGTTGTGGGAGGGAGGATGTGCTAAATGGGTAAGGGGCACTAAGGAATCTACTCCTGAAATCTTTGTTGCACTATATGCTAACTAATTTGGATATAAATTTGAAAAAATAAAAAAAATCAAATCAAATAAAAAATACATACATACATACATACATACATACATACATACTGTGCTATAAAATAAGAAAAGGCACACACTCCTTGTTTACTTCTTTACGTAGATCATATGATCAAAGTCTTGTTCACTTTCTCATTAAATAAAGATGATAAATATGTTAAGATACTTCCAGAACATCACTTATTAACTTTCTATGGTAACACTTAATTTGAATTACAGAAGCAGGACAGGAGATATGTAATTTTTCTTCTAAGAAATTCAAATCTCTTTTCATTACAAATAAGAAACATTGTGAAATATCATATAAAACTTATATTCTTTAGAATGATATAGAAATATATTTTTTAAGTTTATTTTTTAGAGAGAAACAGAACGTGAGTGTGGAAGAGGCAGAAAGAGAGGGAGACACAGAATCTGAAGTAGGCTCCAGTCTCTGAGCTGTCAGCCCTGAGCCCAACACAGTGCTCGAACCCATGAACCGTGAGGTTATAACCTGAGATAATGTCAGACACTCAACCAACTGAGTCATCCAGGCACTCCTAAAAATACATTTATTAATAATATAAGAGGTAATCATTGAAGGTTTTCCACAGAGTACAACGTATGTTAAAAAAACTTTGCATTTTGCATAATTTCCCTGGGCAATGGTCATAATATTTCATTCATTTAATTATTAAGTAATTATTAAATTCTTATTATTCCACTAACAATTCTAAGAACTACAGGTCATTTGCTTATTAAGATCCAGCCCTTCTAACTAAAAGCCAATCTAGTCACAGACTCAAAGAACAATTCATTTTAATATCATGCTCTTATTACTGAATGGAGACAATTATATATGTGACAGGATTATTCACTCAACTTTTTTTTGATATTATGTCTATTATAAAAAACTCCAAAGAACTAGAAATGTTTTGTCATCTGTAGGAAGAAGAAAAGAGAGACTATCCAAATGTGACTGAGTTGTTTTGTTTTGCTTTTGCCTTATTGAAGTAGGTTGAGAATAGAAAGCAGGAGCAACAAACACAGAATCTTGGAAAAAAATGTTTTATAGATAAAGAGATTGGAAAAAGCTTGTTGTAGAGGTTAGTCTTAAAGATTCTTTTGTATTTTTTTTGATAATGGAGGAAACTTTAAGATATTTCAGAACTATGGGAAAATAAATTGTGTTTTCTTCAGAAGTGAAATGTGAGACAATTAATAAAGCAAAGAAGTAAGAAGAGGTGATAACTGGAGCCTCAGAAAGGACTTCTTAAATAAGGATAGAAATACTTATTCTTGTGATAGAGGATGGATACAGACAAAGCTGCAGTTGGAGGGGATTATTTTTAAGAGATAAAACATTCACTGCTAATGATCCATTTATCCCCACATTTTAAAATCTAAGAGAAAGGGGGAATGCAGGGAAGAAAGCAGGGAACACTGAAGGTGACTGTTCCTGAGGGCATCTGTTTACCAAGAAAAATGTGTACTATGTTAATGGTAAGATAGAAGTGGGGGGGGGTAGTCTGTCCAAGGCAGGAGTAAAAAAGTCTTCCAATGGTATGTTGGCTTAATACTAAAGGATTATACTTTCAGGATAAAGTGAACCTAAAATCTCACTCACTATAAAGAAATTTCGGGTACTAACAATAACTGAACTACTCTCAAGAAATCTCTAAGACTGTACAGCTTGCAGAAGAGAACACTCCCAGAGGACCCTGGGTGGCTCAATCAGTTGAGTGTCTGATTCTTGATTTCAGCTTAGGTCATGATCCTAGAGTTACAGAATTAAGCCCCACTTCAGGCTGTGTTTGGCATGAAGCTTGCTTGGGATTCTCTCTCTCTCCCTCTGCCCTTCTACCCATTCATTCTCACTCTTTCTCTAAAATAAATAAAAATAAGAATACATTGTAAATAAAGAACAGAAAGACTCCTAGATGAAAAGTCTCAAATGCAGTAAGGATTACAGAGAAAGGAACTGTAAATATGTGAGTAAATCTCAACATGAATTGGCTGTATCAATAAAAATAAAAACTTGTGAGATTAATGAATAAGACAGAAGTAAATGACAAAAATAAAAGAAAGTTGGAAAGAGATTAAGAAACTTAAAGTCTTCTAAGATTATTACTCTCTAGAGGATTGTGAAAATATTAAAATTAAATTTTATTGAATAGAGGTTTGAGTTTTTCTGGTGATCTATATAGAAAACAGAATCAACCATAGACACTAATTTTTAAAAAGTGGTGTAATTAAAAGAAGTTAATTCCAAAAGAAAATATTAAAGAAGAGGAAATATGATAAAAGAAAGCACAAAATGATTAATTAAACCTACTATATCAGTATTAGCAAAAAATGTGAACAGAACCAATTCTCTAGTGAAAGGAAAAACATTATTGGCCAGAATTTTTTAAAGACTCCATCTTCTGTTTTATCTAAAACATAAGGGAACACTAAAGTTTAAAGAAAAAGGATTATAAGGGAAATAATAGCACTAAAATAATAATTAAAAAGCTGGTGTAGTTTTATGAATAGCAGACAAAATGGACTATAAACAAAACAAAAAGCAGTATTTATAAAAATGGCATGGGGAACTTTTTAAAGATAAAATTTAATGTGCCTCAAAACATATAAACAATAATTGACATACGTATAAGGTAAAATAGACAAAGCAATCAAATTGGAAGATTTTAACATATTTTCATCAGTAGTTTTGAGAACAAACAAACATTAATAAAATAAATTTGAAGAATGTTAACAAACATTGCCTAAAAGGCATTATAGAACAGAATTCTTTATCTAATAACTGTAGAATAAACATTCATTTCAAATATATGCTGTACTACTTAAAAATCTGACCATTTCCTAGACCATAAATCAACTTTCAACAAATTTCAAATTGAAATAAATGGAATATATTCTATATTATAGGTGCACAATTTAGTTAAGATAAAAATTAATTAGGGAAACCATAAAGCTTTCTATAATATTGGATATTAAGAAATATAGTTTTTTTTAATTCACTGATCCAAGAAAACATTAAAATGACAAAATTTTGAACTGAACAATCAATAAAATGCATATCTGAAGTGCTGCGGTATTGCAGACAAACTGTAGTTTAATGGAAAATTACAGGCTTGGTGATACATATATTAAAAAGAAATACAGGAAAGTTAAAGAAATATATATATTTCAAGAAGTTAAAATAATAACAGAAAGAAGAACAAAACAAATTTAATGAAAGTAAAAGAAAGGAAAGATCAAAATTAAGGACAAATCAATAAACTAGAAATCAATGAATTAGGACAGGCACAATTAATAGGTAAATCAACAAAGTGAAAAGTTGTTGTTGTTTTTTTTATGCTAATAAATTTAAGGAGTGCCTGGGTGGCTCAGTTGGTTAAACATCTGACTTTGGCTCAGGTCATGATCTCACCATTGGTGGGTTCAAAGCCTGCATAGGGCTTTGTGACGACAACTCAGAGCCTGGAGCCTGCTTCAGATTCTGTGTCTTCCTCTCTCTCTGTTCCTCCCCTGCTTGCACTCTGTGCCTCTCTCTCTCAAAAATAAAGTTTAAATTTTTTTAAGAAAAGTCTCATTACTGTTAAGTTATTGACTTCTCCAAAAATGAATTATAGATTCAAGTAAATTAAATTGGAATTTTTAGTAGTTTTTGCTTAATTTTCCTTTTAATTTTTAATGGAATTTGATAAATTTATTACAAAATTTTTATAAACGTGCAAAGGACATAGCATAATTAAGACATTCTTGGAGGAGAAAACATTGGAAAACTGCCTTTTCACATATATAATCTTACTGTGTATATAGCCAGATAGAAAGTATAAATTTGTTTCAGGGAAAGATAAAATAAAAAGAATAATGACTTTATGCATAACATTTAGATATTTATCTTCAATTACAGACTGGCATGTTGATTTTTTTCCCCAATACTTCTACTTGGAAGCTCAGTGAACATCTCAAATTCAATACATTCAGAATTGGACTTCCAATCATCCCCCTGGCCAAACCAAACCAGGCTTACTCTTAAATTATTTTCTTTCATACAATGTAACAATCTATTTGTATATTCTGTTGTCTCTACTTTTAATAAATACAGTATTTGACCTTATTTTTCTACCTTTATTGGAACCATCTGGTCCAAACTATAATAGTATCTGACAGGTATTAGTACAATATCCTCCTAATTGATCTCCCTGCTTTGCTTCTTCCCTGCCCCCTCTTTTGCCACTTATCCTAACCACAGTCTATTCTCAAATTAACAGCCAGAAGGATCCTGTGAAATGTAAATCTGGTTACTCAAAAACATGCATTGGTTTTCCAAAGAAGTTACAATGGCCTAGAACCCCACATCATCTGCCCTTTAACTCCATAAACTCAGTGCCCTCTAACTCACTTTAATACAATTACATTGGCCTGCTCACTTTTTCTGTGATCTGTAAGGCATGAATTTGCCTCCTAGTTTTTATACTGGTCAATTACTCTTTACCTGGATAACAACACTGATAACTTTTAATTCTTCAAATCTTTAATGTTACCTTTTCAATGTGCTTGCTCTGACCATTCCAATTTATACTTAAACCAGGACCTCTTCCACTCCAAGACTTCTCTTTCTTTTTTTGCTTAGAACTTATCAGCTTATTACATTTAAACAATTTATTTATTTACTATGTCCATTGTTTATTATCTGATTTTTCCCTACAAAATTATAAAATCAATGTAAATGGAAAATCTTATTCTGTATTGTTTATTGTTGAATAACATGTGCCTAGAACTGTGCCTAGAACATTGAACAGTCTACCAATTTTGAAGACAGAGTTCCAAAGACAGATAATGCTACATATAATATGGAATCAAAATTGTACCATGGTAGGAAAAATTGACAGTTTAAAAAAACAATTTGAGGAGACCTGGCAAGATGACAGTGTAGGAGGACGCTGGGCTCACCTCATCGTGCAGATCGCTTAGATTACACCCACATCCACCTAAATAACCCAGAAAACTGTGAGAAGACTAGCAGAATGGACTCTCCAGAGACAAGCATAGATAAGAGGACCATGGAAGAGGGTAGGAAGGGTGGAGAGGTGGTGCGTGCTACACTGACTGGCGGGAGGGAGACTAGGCAGTGGAGGGGCAGCCCACCCGGCAAGGCAGAGCCCCCAAAGCCTGGCTTGCAAAAGTAGAGGGGCCAGACTCCATGAGTTCTGACAGCCAGCGGGACATAACATCTGGAATGTTAAAAGTCAACATCTCTGCTCTCAGAGAGCGGGGAAGATGAGAGGACACCAGGAGGGAGTGTTGTTAAGCCCCAGAAGACAGACCTCAGTTTGGCAAGTGCCATTTCATTCTCACATCCCCCAGCTGAAATTCCAAAGGGAACAAGTTCCCATCACCGAACTTGCTTGAACCACACAAACACCCAATGCTGTGCTTCTGTGGATCCACCTCTCCAATTGGGCCTGCCTCCCTCCTGGTGCTTCAGGGCCCCTCCCTCAGGGGACTACTGATGGCCAAGAGAGCTAAGTCTGCCTTTCCCACCCCTGTGCACCTTGTAGACCCACCCCAGCTAAAACACCCTTGGCCAGATCCCATCGAAGCAACACCACAAGTCAGGCAGTGTGCAAATTGCCCAGACAGGGGCCACAACACTCCACAGTGAGTCCTGCCCCTGGGAGAGGGGAAGATAAAGTACACACAATTCTGAATATGGCCCCAGCAGTGGGCCAGGGGGAGACATCAGGTATGACTGCGGCCTGCCCACCAACACAAGATACTACAGACAGCACAGGGGATGTGTCCTGCAGTTTGGAGCTACCACAGGGACTACCCAAAATGACAAAATGGAAGAATTCTCCTCAAAAGAAACTCCAGGAAGTAGCGACAGCTAACGAATTGATCAAAAACGGCTTAAACACTATAATGGAACAAGAATTTAGAATAATAGTCATAAAATTAATCACTTGGCTTGAAAAAAGCATAGAGGACAGCAGAGAATCTATTGCTACAGAGATCAAGGGAGTAAGAAATAGTCATGAGGCGCTAATAAATGCTATAAATGAGGTACAAAATAAAATGGAGGTGGCCATAGCATGGAATGAAGAGGCAGAGGAGAGAATAGGTGAATTAGAAGATAAAATTATGGAAAAAGAGGAAGCTGAGAAAAAGATAAAAAAATTCAGGGGTATGAGGGGAGAATTAGATAAATAAGTGATGCAATCATGTGGAACAATATCCATATAATAGGAATTCCAGAAGAGGAAGAGAGAGAGAAAGGGGCTGAAGGTGTACTTGAACAAATCATAGCTGAGAACTTCCCTGATCTGGGGAAGGAAAAAGGCATTGAAATCCAAGAGGCACAGAGAAGTCCTTTGAGACATAACTTGAATCGATCTTCTGCACAACATATCATAGTGAAACTGGCAAAATACAAGGATAAAGAGAAAATTCTGAAAGCAGCTAGGGATAAACAGGCTCTAACATACAAAGGTAGACACATAAGAATAGTAGCAGACCTATCTATTGAAACTTGGCAGGCCAGAAAGGAATGGCAGGAAATCTTCAAAGTAATGAACAGAAAAAATATGCAGCTGAGAATCCTTTATCCAGCAAGCCTGTCATTCAGAATAGGAGAGATAAAGGTTTTCCCAAACAAACAAAAACTGAAGGAATTCATCACCACTAAGCCAGCCCTACAAGAGATCCTAGGGAGCATTCTGTGAGTGAAATGATGCAAGGACCACAAAGTACCAGAGACATCATTACAAGCATGAAACCTACAGACATCACAATGACTCTAAACCCATATCTTTCAATAATAATACTGAATGTAAATGGACTAAATGCTCCAACAAAAAGACATAGGGTATCAGAATGGGTAAAAAAAAAACAAGACCCATCTATTTTCTGTCTACAAGAGACTCATTTTAGACCTGAGGACACCTTCAGAGTGAAAGTGAGGGGATGGAGAACTATTTATCACACTACTGGAAGTCAAAAGAAAGCTGGAGCAGCCATACTTATATCAGACAAACTAGACTTTAAATTAAAGGCGGTAACAAGAGATGAAGAAGGACATTATATGATAATTACAGGGTTTATCCATCAGGAAGAGCTAACAATTATAAATGTCTATGTGTTGAATACAGGAGGCCCCAAATATATAAAACAATTAATCACAAACATAAGCAACCTTATTGATAAGAAAGTGGTAATTGCAGGGGATTTTGATACCCCACTTACAACAATGGATAGATAATCTGAACACAGGATCAATAAAGAAACAAAGGCCCTGAATGATACATTGGATCAGATGGACTTGACAGATATATTTAGAACTCTGCATCCCACAGCAACAGAATATACTTTCTTCTCAAGTGCACATGGAAAAATCTCCAAGGTAAATCACATACTGGGTCACAAAACAGCCCTTCATAAGTATACAAGAATTGAGATCATACCATGCACACTTTCAGAGCACAATGCTATGAAACTTGAAATCAACCACAGGAAAAAGTCTGGGAAACCTCCAAAGCATGGAGGTTAAAGAACACCCTACTAAAGAATGAATGGGTCAACCAGGCAATTAGAGAAGAAATTAAAACATATATGGAAACAAATGAAAATGAAAATGCAACAAAGCAAAAGCTTTGGGATGCTGTGAAGGCAGTCCTCAGAAGAAAATGCATTGCAATCCAGGCCTATGTCAAGAAACAAGAAAAGTTCCAAATACAAAATGTAACAGCACACCTACGGGAACTGGAAGCAAAACAGCAAAAACACCCCAAATCCAGCAGAAGAAGAGAAATAATAAAGATCAGAACAGAAGTAAACAACATAGAATCCAAAAACAAAACAAAACAAAACAAAACAGTAGAACAGTTCAATGAAACCAAGAATTGTTTTTTTGGAAAAATAAACAAAATTGATAAACCTCTAGCCAGGTTTCTCAAAAAGAAAAGGGAGATGACGCAAACAGATAAAATCATGAATGAAAATGGAATCATTACAATCAATCCCTCAGAAATACAAGCGATTATTAGGGAATGCTGTGCAAAATTGTATGCCAACAAACTGGACAACCTGAAAGAAATGAACAAATTCCTAAACACCCACACACTACCAAAACTCAAATGAAAAGAAATAGAAAATTTGAACACACCCATAACTAGTGAAGAAATCAAAACAGGTATCAAAAATATCCCAACAAATAAGAGTCCTGGACCAGATGGCTTCCCTGGGGAATTCTACCAGACATTTAAAGCAGAGTTAATACCTATCCTTCTGAAGCTGTTCCATAAAATAGAAATGGAAGAAAAACTTCTAGACTCATTCTCTGAAGCTAGCATTACTTTGATTCCCAAACCAGACAGAGACCCAGCAAAAAAAGAGAAATAAAGGCCAATATCCCTGATGAATATGGATGCAAAAATTCTCAACAAGATACTAGCATATTGAATCCAAGAGCATGTAAAAAAAATTATTCACCATGATCAAGTGGTATTCATTCCTGTGCGGCAGGGTTGGTTCAACATTCACAAAAATCAATCAATGTGATACAATACATTAATAAAAGAAAAGATAAGAACCATAGGATCCTGTCAATCAATTCAGAAAACAGTATTTGACAAAATACAGCAGGCTTTCTTAATAAAGACCCTCGAGAAAGTCGGGATAAGAAGGAACATACTTAACATCATAAAAGCCATTTATGAAAAGCCCGCAGCTAATATCATCTGCAATGCAGAAAAACTGAGACTTGAAATCAGGAACAAAACAGGGATGTCCTCTCTAACCATTGTTTGAAATAGTGTTGGAAGTCCTAGAATCAGCAATCAGACAACAAAATGAAATGAAAGGCATCAAAAATGGCAAAGATGAAGTCAAGCTTTCACTTTTTGCAGATGACATGATACTCTACATGGAAACCCCGACAGACTCCACCAAAAGTCTCCCAGAACTGATACATGAATTCAGCAAAGTCGCAGGATATAAAATCAATGTGCAGAAATCAGTTGCATTTTTATGCACCAATAATGAAGCAACAGAAAGACAAATAAAGACACTGATCCCATTCACAATTGCACCAAGAACCATAAAATACCTAGGAATAAACCTAACCAAAGTTGTAAAAGATCTATATGCTGAAAACTATAGAAAGCTTAAGAAGGAAATTGAAGAATATATAAAGAATTGGAAAAACATTCCGTGCTCATGGTTTGGAAGAATAAATATTGTTAAAATGTCAATACTACCCAAAGCTATCTACACATTCAATGCAATCCAAATCAAAATTGCGCCAGCATTCTTCTTAAATCCAGAATAAACAAACCTAAAATTTGTATGGAACCACAGAAGACCCCGAAGAGCCAAAGTAATATTGAAGAAGAAGACCAAAGCAGGAGGCATCACAATCCCAGTCTTTAGCCTCTACTACAAAGCTGCAATCATCAAGACAGCATGGCAATGGCACAAAAACAGACACATAGATAAATGGAATAGAATAGAGACTCCAGAATTGGACCCACAAATGTATGGCCAACTCATCTTTGACAAAGCAGGAAAGAGTATCCAATGGAAAAAAAGACAGTCTTCAACAAATAGTGCTGGGAGAACTGGACACCAACATGCAGAAGAATGAAACTAGACCACTTTCTTACACCATTCACAAAAATAAACTCAAAATGGATGAAGGACCTCAATGTGAGACAGGAAACCATCAAAACCCTAGAGGAGAAAGCAGGAAAAAATCTCTATGACCTCAGCCACAGCAATTTCTTACTTGACACATCTCCAAAGGCAAGGGAATTAAAAGAAAAAATGAACCATTGGGGACTCATCAAGATAAAAAGCTTCTGCACTGCAAAGGAAACAATCAACATACTAAAAGACAACCGACAGAATGGGAAAACATATTTGCAAGTGACATATTTGATAAAAGGCTAGTATCCAGAATCTATAAAGAACTCACCAAACTCTACACCGGAAAAACAAATAATCCAGTGAAGAAATGGGCAGAAAGCATGAGTAGACAGTTCTCTAAAGAAGACATCCAGATGGCCAACAGGCACATGAAAACATGTTCAATGTCACTCCTCATCAGGGAAATACAAATCAAAACCACACTCAGATATCACCTCATGCCAGTCAGAGTGGCCAAAATGAACAAATCAGGAGACTATAGATGCTGGAGAGGATGTGGAGAAATGGGAACCTCTTGCACTGTTAGTGGGAATGCAAACTGATGCAGCCACCCTGGAAAACAGTGTGGAGGTTCCTCAAAAAATTAAAAATGATCTACCCTATGACCCAGCAATAACACTGCTAGGAATTTACCCAAGGGATACAGGAGTGCTGATGCATAGGGGCACTTGTACCCCAATGTTTATAGCAGCCCTTTCAATAATAGCCAAACTACAGAAAGAGCCTAAATATCCATCAACTGATGAATGGATAAAGAAATTGTGGTTTATATACACAATGGAATACTACTTGGCAGTGGAAAGAAAGAAATATGGCCTTTTGTAGCAATGTGGATGGAACTGGAGAGTGTTATGCTCCATGAAATAAGTCAGGCAAAGAAAGACAGATACCATGTTTTCACTCATATGTGGATTCTGAGAAACTTAACAGAAGACCATGGGGGAGGGGAAAGCGAAGAAAAGTTATAGAGAGGGAGGGAGTCAAACCATAAGAGACTCTTAAATACTGAGAACAAACTGAGGGTTGATGGGTGTTGGAGAGAGGGGAAAGTGGGTTATGAGCACTGAGGAGGGCACTTGTTGAGATAAGCACTGGGTGTTGTATGGAAACCAATTTGACAATAAATTATATTAAAAATAATAAATTGTTAATTAAATTCCTTCTATAAGAAATAAAATGCTTAGTTTTCTTTTACTTTTGTCATATGGTTTTTTACTTAATTTTTTTTCTAAGCTTGTTCTATTAAAATGTCATATCATGTTACTTTTTTTTTCTTGTATTATCTTAAGGTGCTCTTTGTTTCAACTAATTACTTGTTTTGACATTTCATGTCCTTTCTTATTCTCACATTTTCTGAGAGTCTTCTTATGGCATCCCATTTGGTAACCATTATTTTTTTTTAACGTTTTTTATTTATTTTTGAGAGAAAGAGAGAGAGTGTAAGTGGAGGAGGGGCAATGAAAGAGCGACAGAGGATTTGAACTGAGCTTTGTGCTGACAGCAGAGAGCCTGATGTAGGGCTCGAACTCACTTTCCGTGAGATCATGACCTGAGCTGAAGTTGGACGCTTAACTGACAGCCACACATGTGGTAGCCATTATTTTGATTGTAAATTTTCCATTTCCAAATGATTAAATGAGCAAGTAGCTCAGTTGTAGACTTGTCTTTTAGAATATATTGATAAAGATACAGAGGAGGACAGATAATAGATTAAAACCTCTTTAATATGCTACTATCTGGGAAAGGACTAGCATTTGTGGGAACTGACTTTGACACATGAAATTAGATTTTGGAGGTCATGAATATATGATTCCTAACATGGTTACATAGTTGTTTAACAGTGAAACATTTTATTTTAGAACACCTGTTATTTTTCAGTGAACTTCCTTTTAGGTTTCTATTGCATTTTTCAGACCAACCCTAGGTGGTGGCTACAATACGTGAAAGCATCTTTATTTGGTAGATAAAAATACTGAATATAAACATTTAACACCTCTTCTATGGGCACCTGGTATATTGCCTTATATGTAGTAAATATTCACCACATCCTTTAAGGGATTATTCATTTATCGGCAAACATTTATTTAGCTTTTATTGTCATACTAGTGTTAAGAATACAATGAATGATACAAAAAACAATAAAAAAATGTCATTCTCAAAGTTATCACATTCTATTTGGAAATTGATGATAACACCATAATAATGCATTTCAAACTCTTACTGATTATAATTGTGGTAGAATAAAGTGTCTGTTTAGAGAAAAAGTACAGATTTTGTTGTTAGATTAAAAGTGACAGGAAAACCAAAGTTGTAAGCTAATAAAATGGTGGTTAAAAGTATTTTATGTGCTCTGAATGGCTTTCATAGACCTATAAAATTGATCTATGAACAAATTCTGAAACAACTTGTTCTGAAAACCTGAAATGCTTGTTAGAATGAATTATTCTTCTTCTTTTGAATGGAAGATCAAACCCTAAACAAAAGAATGTTACTATGCTTCCATGCTGTGTTGTCTCTGGTCTTGGAACACCCACTGTTATATAAAATGCCTCATCATCACAAAAAGATTAATATAATTAATGTATCACCGAAATGTAGCCTGGGGTTTCCAGAGTACTTATATCCATTTGTGATTCTTCTCATAATTGCTGCAGTAGTGAATTTTTACATGAGAGACAGAGTCCAGCATGAGTACCAGAACCTCAGTGAAGGAGGTGAAGAGAGTCTGGGTATTTTAGTCACCAATCTCATTCCTAGCCACAACTCCCTACTACACAACTTCTGCCAAGGTCTCAAATATTTCTTATCCTCAACCTCTTGATTCACCTAATACAGAGACATTGCTCACCATCAAAAGTCATAATGAAAAGTTGAGAAGGAATGAAGGAACATCACCCACATGAATAAAGAGAGCTACATGAAGAAAAAATAAAAAATCCTAATTTTTACCATGTCCCATGTAGCTTCATTTTATTGGGGAGGCTCATTTTCTTTTTTACATCTTCTCCAAATATTATCAGGTTTTTCATTGGCCCCACATGGCCTAGTTTTTTTTTATTTGACGGAATATCTTACAAAATGACTTTTAATGACAACTTTTGTCACCTCTTTGAGAATATCAAGAGTTAGCTCTACTCTTGATACAATATAATGTCACAATAATTTTATTGACTATTAAGGTGATTGAATCTAATTTCAAAAGAAGTATCATTTACTTTTTAAAGAACAGGGCTAATATTTGGAAGAGTTCAATTCCCTTCTGTGGAAAACTGTTCAAAATCCAAATTCACATCTCACTTCTACTAGAGTCAGAATGTCTACTCCATAAAAAGCCAGACTCTAAAGAATCCAAGTGAAAGTGGGCTTAGTACCAGGAAAAATGTCACAAATACGCCAGTGAAGCCACTGTTAGCATGATCCATATGAGTCATTAAGCTAAGTAATAATCATAGAACTTAATCTATTCTAGTCTATTCTACTAATAGAATATTTTATTTTCAGTGCACTTTTATACACATTTCCAGTTTGTTTTCACATTTATTGTTCAAGGAATGTAGAACAGGTATAGGGATATTAAACTGGCAGACAGGTGAAACTGAGGCAATTGCATAAAATCTGATGTCCAGCTAATAGCAGGACCAGGACTATTTTCCTTTCAGGCAATATATGTTTTTGTTTGGTTGTTTGTTTTGTTTGGGTTTTTCTCTACTTAGACCAGTTGGAGCCAGGAGGCTGACACCTTATACCAAACTGCTATTTCTTTTGGTAACTATACAAAGTGGTGTTGGCTTTTCATTCCAAAATCTTTAATACACATTTCTACAATTTTCTACTTCAAATAATATAATTACCAGCAAATAACAAAATACATTTTAAAATCCAGATACATATACTGATTTTTTATATTTAATAAACTTGTCAGTTATACAATTAATGCATTAGTAAGAAGACTTGCCATGTCTGAATTCCTGAAGTCATATGATATACTTCTTTTTTCTTTTATTTGCATTTATTTTATGCAGAATTTACTCCTAGGCCATAAGTTTTTGCTTCTTTGGTTTCTTCTGGATGTTTTTTCCTTCTCGTTTAGGAACACTCTGCTTTTTTTCAGTAAGGATCATCTTGATGTGGCAGGGAGAGCTCATATATGGGTTAATCCAGCTATATGCCCCTGTAAGTTCTATGCCATACCTTGGAGGCTTTGTTCATCTGGATGTGCTCAATGACCAGAGAATCTACATCTAAACTTTTAAGTTCAGCATTACTCTCTGCACTTTTAAGGATGTGCATTAAAAATTCAGTACTCTTTTTGGGTCACTGCCCTGTGTCCAGCCTCTGTGTTTGACTTGGCACAACTACCAATTCCACAGTTGTAGCAATGGAACGGGCACACATTGCTTCTGCAAAGTGACATCTTTTAGACACTTGGTGACTTTACTGATATGAACACCCTTGATGGCCTGGGCAGTTTCACATGTGTTCTTAAAGTGGACATGAGGATCATCTCAGGCTGCTTACAGGAAGAGTGAAGTCATATAATATACTTAGACATTACACTGACCCTGGACTTTTAGAATGTATGAATGATCTATAAATTTAATTTTGAAAGAACTCAAAACAGGAAAATATTTTTCTTGTAAAAATATTTTCCCACTATTAAGATACATAAAGTAACTTTTTATCTTTAAGGTTGGTATTTGACTTCAAATTCTTAATTTTTATTGTTATGAATGAATAGATAACATTTCATTTCCAATTCCATAGGAAACATAGAAATTGCACATCATCATTGGTTGATTGAGGCTGATTTAAGGTCATAAAATATATATCAAAATGATGAAATTTCCTTAACTATAGAGAATAAACTGATGGTTATCAGAGGTGAGGTGGGAGGAGGATGGGTTAAATAGGTGATGGGGATTAAAGAGTTCACTTTTGTGATAAGCACAGGTGATGTATATTGGAAGTGTTAAATTACTATATTGTACACCTGAAACTAACACAACACTGTATGTTAACTAACTGGATTTAAAATAAACACTTTTTTAAAAGCCATTACTGGGGCGCCTGGGTGGCTCAGTTGGTTAAGCGTCCGACTCCAGCTCAGGTCATGATCTCACAGACCGTGAGTTCGAGCCCCGCATCGGCTCTGGGCTGATGGCTCAGAGCCTGGAGCCTGTTTCCGATTCTGTGTCTCCCTCTCTGTCTGCCCCATCCCCGTTCATGCTCTGTCTCTCTCTGTCTCAAAAATAAAAACGTAAAAAAAAAAAAATTTTTTTTTAATAAATAAAAGCCATTACTTTGAAAGCTAATATCTAGCCTCTCCCTTCTCTCTCTCACTGTCAATCTCTAAAACCCTCCCAAGCACCTAATTTTCTTTAAAATAGAAAAAGAGTGGTATTATTAAAGGACTTTTCTAAAAATATAATTCCACACTTCTATTCTCTTAGGCTGACTTCTGACTCTCCAGAGCAGAAAAAAACATTCCCTTCTTATTCTTTATGCCTCAGCAAAACTCCGTTTTTTGGCTTGCTGGTTCTGATGTACACAAACACATCAGCTCTGGTGGTCTAGCACTCTTGCTTGAAATAGAAATTCTTATGGAATATGTTTTTATACCTCCTTTACCCTACTGTTTACCATGTCTTGCCAAAGAACTACTCAAAGAGAGGTGTGTGTGTGTGTGTGTGTGTGTGTGTGAGTGTGTGTGTGTTTTCTCTAACCTTAATGCCATTGGTGAAAAGAAAAAGATTTGTAACATATCAGCATTGCTGTTATCCAAATAGTTGCTATAAAAGAGAAAGACAATGCTTAGAATCAACAGAAAATTTCCTCTCCTGTCCAGATGTCATCACTACAAGTGGCTTCTTTACTGCTGAGTACCTGTTGCAGCCACACCTATTAATAGTTATCATACTTTCCAGGACAAAGATGGAAAATTATTTATTACTGGGATTTTTGAGAAGTCAGCCACTAAATAACTGAATTAATGGTCCAGTCCAAACAAATCACTTTTAATTTTAATATTTATTGCTCTCAACTTATATGCTTCTGAACTATAGTTGGCCCCTGCCTCCAAATGACAGCTTAGACAGAACTTCGATAAGCCACAACATCCACCTTTCTTTCATGTTGTCACTGCTTGAGTCATACGTACTTAACATTGGTGTTTTTATTGTTGTTTTTGTTGTTAAAAATCAACATTTCCTGCCTTCTTTGCTTCTTGTCTATCCAGTTCCATATTAGGGCTTTCAGGGATTATAAATTTATGTGATACAGGGTAGAGTGAATCTCTGTATTCCATTTATCTTCACTATTACCCTAGTGTGACAGCTTCATTGGTTAACTTAAGTGTGGTTTGCTTTGATATGTAAACTTAATAATTTTATGTGTACATGCTGTTTGAGATGTATTGAAGTGTTTTCATGTGAAAAGATGTAATTTCATACTAAAGATGCTCTCCAGGGAAAATAGGAAAGGTACTATCACCATTTTAAAGACAAGAATATTAAGACTTAGGGAATCAAGATATGGTTCTTGAATTTTAGACTTCAGACTTTAAATCCAGCTATTTTTCTACACAACCACATGATTTCACTAAATATTTGTGTAACACTGAGAAATCTATTGTTTGTTTGATTTGTTATTTCCCAAAAGCAAGGATGATAGGAAGAAGGCAAGCCATAGGATAAGACACAAGAAATTGAGGCATTTACACTCTTAAGTCTTTTCATTGCTATTAGGGAAATATTAAAATAGCAAAAAAATCTATATTCAGGGAGAGAGAAGAATATAATAAAATGTTACATCACTACATTTTGTTCCACAGTGGGTCAAGGGAGAATGCAACTAATATTTGTTAAGTCTGTACTGCCAAGATAGTAATTTCATTTATTTATTAGTATAAATTTGTGAGTAGATTGTTAGCCCCATTTTTAATAGAAGTATGTGCTAATGCTCTTTGAAGTTATTTAGCATGCCTAAGATTATTACATAAATAGTAACTGTGAGAGCTTGGGTTTTAACCAAACTCTTTTTACTCCAAAGTCAATAGATGAGAGAAATCAAGTTGTAAAAAACAGATCATAGGAGAGCAAATGAAAAAGCAGAGGAGTCTAGAGTTGCAAGACAAAAAAATATGGATGAGAGAAAGATTTGTCACCTGCTTAAGGCCAACAAAAGTCTCCAGTGCTGTCCATGTCTCCCTCCTTGGGTGAGATACCTCTCACTGCCACACTGCCATAAGCATGCCCTTGGCACATAATGATGAAAGGAAGAAAACTGGGACCAATAAAAGATTTCTTTTGACATTTCTATCCTTTGAGTATATATATATATATATATATATATGTATATTCTCTATGGTTAGGGGATATCTTAAAATACCTTAAACTTTTCCCAATATTTGACCATGAAAGAAACAATTTAACCATTCTTTTGGTTATCTGATTATTTCTTTATTACTGTTCTTGTTTAATTTTTGCCATATTTGGGAAAAAAAGTAAAAATTAAAATATTTATTGGGATAGGGATGCTTTGAAAGCAATAATATTTTTAGAAGAATCTGAAGCATCCAAATGAAGTTAGCAAAAAAAGGAAGGTCTTTTGATAACACGAATTAAAAATTGAGAAACAATTAATGGATATTCCACCTATGTTGGTAGAAAGACTACCTAGAAAATGTGGGTGACTGTGGCATCTCTGATTTCCTTGAAATCAATGAAGTATCTCGCTAAGCTATCTAATGGAAACAAGAAAAATCTCTCAATTCTACTAAAATTCTTCTTCTTCTTCCTTTTTTTTTTTTTTTTTTTAGGAATGTTGTTGTAGCAACTTTAGAGACTGAAATATTTTCCAACAATTCTTTCTGTGAAATTCCAATAGCTTTTCATTAAATTATGAGCTCTATACCCACCCAGAAATAATAATAAAAAGGAATCAAAAGTTCATATTACTAAAAGAAAAATAAATGGAATCTGTTTTTCCATGAAAAATCTCCAGCCAATTTATGTCTCCATGGAAAATATTTATCTGAAGTAAACAATCTCTGATATTTCTTTACACATATTTTACAACCTCTGTTATAAAGTATTTAAATCTCAATAATACCATTGAATAATTTCTGAAATTTTTACTACATGTCATATACTTACAGGATTATTTTGCTAAATTGTATATTTTAACAATGATTCATCATAGGGCTTTTAGAAACTTCCCAGGAGTATATTTGTGGAGCCCACATTCAGCCCTCCAGTCTCTGCTTCCCTGACCATCAACCATCTTCAAATTATCTGTCACAAATAAGCTTTTGAGGAATATACATTGTGCTGAAAAGGATATTAAGGAAATATAATTGGACGAATGGCACTATCTACTAGATATAGCCAAGTTAACTGTATAACATTCTAACCATTGTGGAGAGAAAGTAACATACTTCATATAGATTTCAGATAACCAAAAATCTATAGAACCATGAGTAATATTTTCTCATTTTTTCCATGATGTTGCTTTTCCCATAAATACCTTAATATATACCCCATATATATTATATATATACATGGGGGTATTCCCATAATACCTTAATATAAAATAAATACCTTTTCCCATATAATACCTTAAGAGCTTTCCATGATTTTTCTTTATATCCATAGTAATTAAGCTATAATAAGACACTTGATAAGCATTTGTTAGTTTCAGTTAAGCTTATTGAGTAAATATTTCTTACATTTTTATCATATGCATTATACTAGTAGCTTTGTGGGGTGTACACAGTATTTACTGATACTTCCTGCACATAAAAATGTGTACTTAAAAAGATAAGAGAGGCACACACAAATTAAGTTATGTGTGTTCCTAGGTATAAGTAATAGGAAAAAGCAGCCTAATTGACCACAAATTTATGAAAGATACCATGGGGAATGCAGGGCTTTTTTAAGAGTGGTAGATTGTTGGAACATCTGGGTGGCTCAGTCTGTTAAGCCTCTGACTTCGGCTCAGGTCATGATCTCACAGTTCCTGAGTTCAAGCTTGACATTGGGCTTTCTTCTGTCAGTGCAGAACCTGCTTCTGATCCTCCATCTCCCTCTCTCTCTGCCCCTCACCTTCTCTTTCTCTCTCAAAAATAAATAAACATTTAAAAAAGAGTGATAGATTCCATAAATATAGAAAGAGCAGGTATCCTATACTCTGGGTAAGAGGTAGGATTTGATCTTTAGAAACACTGATAAATTCTTAAAGGAAACTGATTAAGTTATGGCTGCTAACAGTTGGTTTATATAGAGTAGCTACTAGAGGCATTTAAAACTTTTGAACTCAGTAGTGCTATAATGGAACCAGTATTTTATTTTATTATTTTATTTTATTTTATTTTATTTATGTATTTTATTATTTTTAACTTTTTATTATTTATTTATTTGGAGGGAGACAGAGAGAGTAAGAACAGGGGTGGGGGAGAAAGAGAGAGAGAGACAGAGAGAGAGAGAGAGAGAGAGAGAGAGAGAATCCCAAGCAGACTCCACCCAGTCAGTGCACAGAGCCTGACAAGGGCTCAAACTCAGAAAACTGTCAGATTATGACCTGAGCTGAAGTCTGAGGCTTAACCAACTAAGCCACCTAGGCACCCCTGGAACCAGTATTTTAAAAAACTAATTTGACAGAAATATGCAAGGTAGTTTAGAGTAATTTCAGAGTGCATGTAAATGGCTATGTTATTTCAAGCAATGAGAGTAATTAGGAAAGAATAGTCACTAAATACTTTTCTTTTTGTTATTTGATGTAAGAAGTCCTCATGTCTACCAAGAAATTATTAAATATTGGTACTAAGGCATGTTGAATTTAGAGTGAGGATGGGTCATCCAGACAGCAAGGAGGTTAATGGGTGACTGATGTAAAGGAAGTATGAGCTGCAGATGTGGATTTAGATGTGAAATGGGAATGAGTTGTGAAGTTGCAAATATAGTTAAGTCGGAGTAGGGAAGGATAAGCTTGGAGTAGAAAGTAAGGGTCTAAATCTTAAGAAATACTTACAAATTGAAAGCTTATTAAAAAAATCCAAGAAAAGAGGAAAGCATAGGAGAATCTGGACAATATACTGGTTCAGTCATCAACTGAAATCAGTTAAAAAAATATTTGGGGCTCCTGGGTGACTCAGTCGATTAGGGATCTGACTTCGACTCAGGTCAAGATCTCATAGTTACTGAGTTGGAGTCCCACATGGGACTTTGTGCTGACAGCTCAGAGCCCGGAGCCTGTTTCAGATTCTGTGTCTCCCTCTCTCCCTCTCTTCCAGTCATGCACCTCTCTCTCTCTCTCAAAAATAAATAAACATCAAAATTTTTAAAATATGATACTGTTCTCAGTAGTTAATACTACAAAATGGTTTCACTTTCTATCATTTTAAATCATTAGTAAAATAGTTGGAATTAGGAAGTAAGCATAAAGATTTAAAGTTCTATTTCAGGTTTAATCTAGTACACATATTTCATTTAACACATTGGGCTGTACTTTGAGCATACACAGTCGCTTCAACCCCGCTTCAATATGATTGAATTTTAGCCACATATTTTCTCAGTTGGAAAATGCAAAGCCTTCCAAATGGAAATCCTGTCTTCTCCTTTGAATCCCACAGTGGCTGCTAGAAGTTTAGTCTGCCTTACAATATCATTGAGTTAAAATTGTCTTTTGACAAGTGTGTTGTTTACTTACACACCTAAGTGAACCAGGAGGCAGCTTATAATAGAAAGTTATTTCTTTTTTTTAAATTGCATTCTAAAGGGACTTCTATAGAGGTGAGAGATTTGGTTTCTTTAAAAACATGATTTACAGATTTGATGGAAGATCAAAGGCCGTGTATTAGAGTGCCTCGCACACTCTCAATTGAACTGGCAGTGCTTTCAGAATTTTTTTAGGAAAAAACAAAAATTATGTAGATTCAGTCAATGTGTCTAGAATTTTGTTAAACTCAAAATGATGATTCTATTGTAACCATGTGTCCATTATTGGTTAGTAATAATGCAGAAAAATAAAACATTTTCTTAGAGACATCATGGGGATTTAAATGTAGTAAACAATGTTTTTAGTTTTATTTTTCTTTCCATTCTATAATGATAAAATTATATAATAATATAATTTCCATTATATTATTGATGTAATATATGAATAAAACTATTCAGATTAAAGAATATTATATTTCAAAAGAATCAATTCCTGTACAGCTTATTGAATGCAAACAAAATATTGACTAAGTGATGTTTGGATTATGGAAAAACAAGGGAAAAAAATTGTAAATATTAGCAATCACTGAAGTTAAGATATATCTTAAGGTATAAATCTACATTGGCAAAATAAGTTTGTCATCTTTCCCCCTACAAATCTACTTCTCTTCCATCCATTGAAGTGCTAACCACCAACCTCATTCTCCTTCATTATGCTCTCCCATTGCCTATTCAGTCTCTTCCATATGGCTTAAATCAACTCCATCCTTGCTGTTCCTTCAATTTACATATGAAGACTTAGTTTCTCTATTAGAGTAACCTTATAAAGGCCAATCTTAGAGAAGGGGTACACTAATAGATAAATATGTGTGGTTGGACAGCAAGAAAATTCTTGAGTGATAGACTTTATTTTTTTTAATTTTTTCTTAATTTTTTAATGTTTATTTTTATTTTATTTTTTTTGAGAGAGAGAGAGGGAGACAGAGAGTGAGCAGGGGAGGGGCAATCAAAGCCTGACTCAGGGCTCAGACTCAGGAACCTTAAGAACGTGACCTGAACTTAACCAACTGAGTCACCCAAGCACCCTGAGTGATAGACTTTAATTATCCAGTGAAATCTGCTAAGACAGAAGAAAGGTGATCCCTCCCAACTCACCCTGCTTGAAATATCCTTTGCAGTCTCTGTTGTTTTTTTTTTAATGTTGATTTACTTGTTTTTAGAGAGAGAGAGAGAGAGCACAAGCTGAGGAAGGACAGAGAGAGAGAGAGAGAGAGAGAATACCAAGCAGGCTCCACACTGCACAGAGCTCGATGTAAGACCCAACCTCCTGAACTGCAATATCATGACCTGAACTGAAATCAAGAGCCAGACACTTAATCAGTTGAGCTGCCCAGGTGTCCCACAGTCTCTGGCTTTTAAACACAGCTTAGAAGATACTTGTCCTTGGCTCATTGGGTCCAAAGTGATGTTTTCTATCTTGCAGTTCCCAACAATTGATTGCACCTCAGTTGTAGCACCCATTACATTTGCTTACCTTATTCTTCTCATAAGATAATAAGCTCCAAGAATAATCTGAAATTTTTCCCTTCAATGTGTAATGTTATTTGTAAAATATGTTAAGCACCTTATGTATTTTAATGAAATGAAATTGGAGTGTTCTCTTTATACCTCTATTCTTAACCTGTGAAATTGAATGATTGTATGTGTAATGTTTTTCTATATGTAGAATTTTAGGATTTTATGACTATGAATCTTCATAGTTGATAATATAAATAAATTTCTGAGAGGACCTTTACTACTTCTTAAAGAATGAGAAGGCTCATTCCACTTTTTTTGGGGTCATTCATGGATATACAGGCTAACTTCATCCATTCTCCTGTTTTTCCCATTATCTCAACTCCTTTGCCTTTCAACCATGTTATGTACTACTTCAGTTTCAGGCTATATATTTAATCTCTCCTCTGAAGGCAAAATTCATGGATGATCTTAAAGTGATATTCCTTATTTGAGTGGCATGGTCCCAGGCTTCCCTTTTATTGCTCTGTCCCATTACCCCTTTTTCTTTATCTTACCCTAGTAACCCCTAAATTCACTGACTGGACAGAAATTTCCACTTGAATAAAAATTTCATTTCATGCTCACTATGTTTTTACCTGATATTCACCATTACAAAATTAAGATAATTTTTTATGTTTATTTTTTAGAAAGAGGGTGGTGGGAGCGGCAGACACACAGGGAGACAGAGAGTCCGAAGCAAGCCCCGTGCTGTCAGGACAGAACCTGATGCAGGGCTTAATCCCACAAACTGTGTGATCATGACCTGAGCTGAAATCAAGAGTCAGACACTTAACCAACTGAGCCACTTAGGCACCTCAAAGGTAAGATAATTTTTAATATAGATATAAGAACCAGAGAGTACACTGTTGCCTAATTGATGGAGGCCTTTCAACTTTAGAGAATTGAAAATCTGCTAATTGTTGGGTACACATTTTCTGAGAGCAAGGCATCTTGCTAGGTTCCACAGGGAATGGAGATGTGATGGTTAATTTTATGTGGCAACTTAACTATCCATGAAATATCCATGAAATGTTTAACCCAGATTAAACATTATTTCTGGGTGTACCTGTGAATGTCTTTTCAGATGAAAGTGTCATTTAAATGGGTGGATGCAGTAAAGTAGATTTCCCTCCCCAGTGTAAGTGGGTATTATTACCAGTCCCTTGGGGGCTGAGAAGAAAAAAGGCAAAGAAAGGAAAAATTTGCTCATCTCTTCATTTTCTTCCTTACTTCTTGAGCCTAGACACCTCATTTCATCTTCTCTGGACCTCAGACTAGGATTTACATTACTTTATTCCCTAGTTCTTAGACCTTTGGGCTCAGACTGAGTTTACACCACTGCTTTCCCTGGCTTCCAGTTTGCAGAGGGCAGATCATGGACTTCTTGGCCTTCATAAGTATGTGAGCTAATTTTCATAATAGATATACTTATATATTTATATATATCTATATATGCATTCCTTTGGTTCTGTTTTTCTGAAGAAACCCAGTTAAAACAAATTTTCGTAGTGACAGTGGTTCTAGAGGAACAGAATTTTAAGGAAGAGATTTCTGAATTGCTCTGGAGTCTCTAGAATCAGATATTTAATCTCATTAGGTCTGTAGATGGTAATGACACTATTTCCACTAGTGAAGGAGCATGATGGTTCATGGCGTAAACTTTCTATAAAGATATGTAAAATACCTGTATTGGATAATCTTAACCATATCTAAATATAAAGAAGCTAAGTGACTCTGTATATGATACTTTATCACATTTTTGCAAAACTAATGAAATGAATATAATGATGCTGGTCATTTTCTTCTAATGTTGCTAGATAAAGTGATGAAAGAAAAGGGTAAATTCAGGATTTCAAATCCCAGCTCAAGTGCCTTCTTTCCCAGTGGAAGAGATTTCTTTAACCCTAGCAGAAGTGGCCTCCACACCTCCAGTAGCGACAGCATCCAACCCCCAGTGATGTCAACCTCTTTATTCATAATGGCATAGACTTTTCCCACCTCAGTTTGAGGGGACCAACCTCTCATTGCCTGAGGAAAATATAATGGCTTCCCCCTTTATAGGCAGTTGCTTTGCAAGGCAATGATGATTTTCCTGAGGATTTATCCCTCTTTGCGGTTATATCTACAACTAGCCTTAAGTTCTTAGGAGACCCTCAGGTGAGGTAAAATGTATGATGCATAAGGAGTTGCCTAATGCTCCAGAAGAACTATTGAGTGTTCTGATTTATACAAACAGAAGTCCATGGAACATGTTTGGGAGTGATACTAAGGGTGTGGAATTATAGTAGAAGAAGCAAAATTGGGTCAGGCTGAACTTGTATACATGGGCTCACTAAGCAGAGATGCTGCATATAATGTTGCAGCTTGGGAGGTTAAAAAGGGCTCTAATAGTTTATTCGATTGGCTGAAACTTGGACCAAATGTGCCAATACCTTGTAGGACTGGGGTAAATTTCTTCAAAAGGCTGTATATATTCTAAATCAGCATCCAATATATGGTGCTCTTTCTCCAATAGCCAGAATTCATGGATCCAGGAATCTAGGAGTGAAAATGAAAGTTAACCACTCACTACTACCCCTAGTGACCCACTGGCAAAATTTTACTTCCTTTCCCCATGACTTTATATGCTGTTGGCCTGGAGGTCTTAGTTCCAGAGGAAATAATGTTTCCACTAGAGACACAACAATGATTTCATTGAATTGAAAGTTAAGAATACCACTCAGCCACTTTTGTCTCCTCACTATTCTGAATCAATAAGCAAAGAAGGGAGTTACTGTGGTGACTAGGACAATTGATCTTGACTACTATGTGGAAATTGAACTGCTTGAAAGAAAAAATTAAGTATTGTTAATTGTACATTACAGTATTTAAGTTACAGGATATCAAGGAGAAGAGTAAACATCACTCAAGGACTTTGCCTCCTCTTCTGGAGAAGGAGTTAGTGTGGTTTTGATTGTTTGCAAGATGGCTAAATGTGGTTGAAGGAGATATGTATGGGTGACAAAGGGGTAGACGTGTAAAGATTGATTTTTTCAACTTGACTGGTCACAGAGTATTAAACACTACTCCAAGTCTATTTTTATGAGGGTATTTTGGGCAAAATTAGTATTTAAATCAGTGGACTCAAAGTAAATTTCCATCATCAATATAAGTGGGCATCATCTAATTTGTTGAAGGCCTGAAGAGAACAAAAGGCAGAGAAAGGAAAAAAATTGCACACCATTTTTTTTCCTTCTTCACTGATTAAGCTAAGACACCTTATTACAATTTCTCCTTCCTTTTTGTTGGGAATTATCCCACTGTATCATCTGATTCTTAGGGCTTTGGGGTTGTACTAAGTACCACTATCGAGCCTCCGACTTGTAGATGACAGACTGCAGTATTTCTCATCCTCCATATTTATGAATACCAATTTCTCATAATCTCTCTCTCTCATATATATATATAGTGATATATGATATATCTCATATATAGGTATATATGTTAGTTATGATTCTCAGGAAAGCACTGACTAATACCAAGGATAAAAACTGACACTGGAGAGAACCTGGGTGGCTCAGTCGGTTAAGTGTTTGACTTCGGCTCAGGTCATGATCTTCTGGTTCATGAGTTTGAGCCCCATGTCAGGCTCTGTGCTGACAGCTCAGATTCTGTGTCTCCCTCTGTCTCTCCGCCCCTCCCCCTCTCGTACACTGTCTTTCTCTTTCAGAAATAAATAAAACATTAAAAAAAGAGCACAACCTGACACTTGGATTGTATTTTGAAGAAAAGTGTCATATGAATACTGACATCCTTGGGGTTGGAAGATGGCAAAGGAGTAGGAGAAACCTAGGCTCACCTCATTTTACAAATATAACTAGATAAATAGCATATCATCCTAAATGCCCCAGAAATTGACCTGAAGACTGGTGAAACAAACTCCACAACTAAAGGTAGAGAAGAGGCCACACTGAAAATGGTAGGAAGTGTGGTGAACAGTTTGGGAGAGAAACAGATCAAGGCTTCTGCAGTGAGGAGGGAGCTGATGTAGAGAAGGGCAAGAAAAGATTAGTACATAGGGAAGCTCATGGGGAAAATGAATACCCATAGCAATTGGCTTGGGAAGTGAGAGGGGCCAAATTTCATGGGATTTTACAATCAGTGTGACTTAAAGCCTGGAGTTTTAAAGGTCAGTGTGCTTGTCTCAGGGGACTCCAGAAGAATTAGGATTGATACTGGAAAGAAGGCTGATAAACCACAAACATGCAGTGTGGAAATAGCAATCTGAAGGGTGCCTGGGGCACACAGTGGGGAGGTTATTGGCTCATTTTGGAGCACATCCCAGAACTCCACACTTGTTACCTACCTTGTTTACATCAAACCTCACATCTCCACACTTCAGAAGACAAGCCCAAATCTATGCTCACACACCATCTCCTGTTTTGCAGAGCCTCAGTTCAGGTCATGATGGTGACAGGTCTCATTTCACAAACAGACCAGGGCACACTTAGTTAAAATGCACCATATTCAGGCCAGAGACCAAACAATGCAAAAAACAGGCAAAGAAAGCCTCCGCAGGTGACTGGCCTGACGGATAAAGCAGCCAGGACCAAAGAGCAGAGCACATACAACACACACTGGAAACACTCCCAGAAACACCAGTCCCTGGGGAACAGGGGACACTACATGGCAAGGGACTACAGAACCTTTTCTTAATTTTTTAATTTTTATTTATTTTTATTTTTTAATTTTTATTTTTGGGAGAGACTGTGACAGAGAGAGAGAGAGAGAGGGAGAGAGAGAGAGAGAGTGTGTGTGCCAGTGGGGGAGGGGCAGAGAGAGAGGGAGACACAGAATTCAAAGCAGGCCCCAGGCTCTGAGCTGTGAGCACAGAGACCAACATGGAGCTCGAACCCACGAACTGTGAGATCATAACCTGAGCCAAAATTGGACACTTAATTGACTGAGCCACCCAGGTGCTCCAGGGACCCTTTTTTCATAGGCATTACCCTCAAGAACAGGAGATTTAGCTGACTTTCCCAACACAGAGAAACAGGCGCAGAGACTTAGACAAAAAGAGAAGACAGGGAAATGTATCCCAAATGAAAGAACAGGACAAGACCCTGGCCATAGATTTAAGAGAAACAGATGTAAGCATCATACCAGGTAGAGAATTTAAAGTAATGATCATAGGAATACTCACTAGACTTGAGAAAAGGGTGGAAGACATGAGTGAGACCCTTAACATGGAAATAAGGAATTACATAGCAGTTAAAAAATGAAATAAGAACTATACTTGATGAAGTGAACAGCAGGCTAGAAGAAGCAGAGGAATGAATTAACGTCAAAACAAAGTAATGGAAAGTAAGCTAGGTCAATGAAGAGGGAAAAAAGGATTATGCAAAATGAGAATAGACTTAGGGAATTCAGTGACTCCATCAAACATAATAACATTCATATCATAGGAGTCCCAGAAGAAGAAAAGAGAAAAAGGGGGGTGGGGCAGAAATTTTATTTGAAGAAATAATAGCTGAAAACTTTCCTAATCTGGGGAAGGCAACAGACATCCAGATACAGAAACTACAGAGAACCCTCATCAAAATCAACAAAAGCCGATCCACACCAAAATATGTAGTTTAATTGGCAAAATATAGTGGTAAAAAAATTAAAGCAGAAAGACAAAAGAAGACAGAAACTTACAAGGGAATCTTCATAAGTTTAACAGAGGATTTTTCTTTTTTTCAGCAGAAACCTTGCAAGCCAAAAACAATGGCATTATGTATTCAAAATGCTAAAAGGGAGAAATCGGCATCCAAGAATACTCCATCTAGCAGAGTCACCGTTCAAAATAGAAGTGGAGATAAAGAGTTTCACAGACAAACAAAATTAAAGGAGTTCATGACAACTAAACCTACCATACCAAAAATAGCAAAGGGGACTGTCTGAGTGGGAAGGAAAGACCATAAGTGAAACTATGAAAGGTGCTAAAGTGCCCTAGTATTGTCATTACTTTCGTTTAGTTTCTTTATTTTTGCTAGTAATTGTTTTATGTATTTGAGTGCTTGATTTTGCAACCTTAAATATTTACAATTGTTATATCCTCTTGTTGCCTTGTCCCCTTTATTATTTTATAGTGTCCTTCTTTGTCTCTTGTTAGTCTTTGTTTTAAAGTCTATTTTGTCCCATATAAGTATTGCTATCTGGCTTTCTTTTGACATCCATTGTATAATAAATTTTTCTCAAACCCCTAACTTTCAATCTGTAAGTGACTTTAGGTCTTAAATAGGTCCCTTGTAAGCATTATATAGATGAGTCTGGTTTGTTTTATCCACTCTCTCACCCTATATTTGTTTATTGGAACATTTAGTCCATTTCATTTCAGTGTTATTGATAGGTATGTATGTATTGCCATTTTGTTACTTGTTTTGTGGGGTTTTTTGGATTTTTCTCTCATCCTTTTTACCTCTTTCATGGTTTTCTGAGTTTCTTTACTGATATACTTGGATCCCTTTCTCTCTATTCTTATGTATTATTAGGTTTTGATTTGTGGTTACCATTAGTTTTGTATATAACATTTTATACATATAGAAATCTGTATTAAGTTGGTAGCTGCTTGAGTTTGAACCCATTCTGTACTCCTTCCCCACCCCAAGTTTTATGTGTATGCTTTCATATCACATCTTTTTATTTTGTAAATTCCTTGACTGATTTTTACAGACATAGTTATGTTTACTACTTTTTTGTGTCCTACCTTTCATACTCATGGTCTTTCCTTTCCACTCACAGAGTCCCCTTTACTATTTCTCATTTGGTAGGTTCAGATGTCATAAACTCCTTTACTTTTTGTTTGTCTTAGAAACTCTTTATTTTTCCTTCTATTCTTCCAGGATAGAGTAGTCTTCGCTAAAGTTTTTTTTCACTTTTAATTCTTTGAGTATATCATGACCCTCCTTTCGGCCTGTGAATTTTCTGCTGAAAACTCCAATGATAGCCTCATGTGCTTCCCTTATCGTAACTGTCTTTTTTTCTTGCTGCTTTAAAAATTTTTTCCCTTATCACTACTTTTTTTCCATTTAATTACTATGTGTCTTTGTGTGGACCTCCTTTGGTTCAATTTGTGTGGGAGGCTCTCTGTGTTTTCTGGATCTGGATATCTGTTTCCTTCCCAAGATTAGGGATGTTTTCTGCTACTATTTCTTCAAACAATTTTTCTATCCCCTTTTTTGTCTCTTCTGGGATCCCTATAATGCAAATGTTATTATGCTTGATGGAATTACTGGGCTCCCTAAGTCTGGTTTTATTTTGCAGATTTTTTTTCCTCACACTTGCTCAGCTTGATTATTTTCCATTACTCTGTCTTACAGGTCATTAATTTGTTTCTCTGTTTCCTCTAGCTGGCTATTTATTTCATCATGTGTATTTTAAATTACATTTTTTGTGTTTTTCATCTTTGATTGATTCTTTTTTATCTCTTTGTTAAGGGTCTCACTGATATCCTCTTCTTTTTTCTCAAGTCTAGTATCTCTTTATGACCATTAGTTTAAATTCTCTGCTAGGCATATTACTTAACTCTGTTATGTTTTAGTGTCTTCCTGTGGTTTATCCTGTTCTTTTATTTGGGACATGTTTCTGTGTCTTCTTTTTGTCTCTCTAAGTCTATTTTTGTGTGTTAGGAAAGGTGTTATGTCTTCTGTTTTTGAAGGTGATAGCCTTATTTTTTTTAATGTTTATTTATTATTTTTGAGAGAGAGACAGATAGTGAGTGGGGGAGGGGCAGAGAGAGGGGGAGACACAGAATCCAAAGCAGGCTCTAGGCTCTGAGCTGTCAGCACAGAGCCTGATGTGGGGCTTGAAGTCACAGACCGCGAGATCATGACCTGAGCTGAAGTCAGACATTTAACCCAATGAGCTACCCAGTTGCCCCTGAAGATGATAGTCTTATGAAGAAGAGGTCCTGAAATGCCCTGCAGTGCAGTATCCCCTGTTACCCAGAGCCTGGCACTTTAGGAAATGTCTCCTATGTGTGTTGTGTGTTCCTTGCTGTTGTGTCCTGGCCACTTTTTCCTTTAGAACAGTTTTCTGCTCCCTTTGGTGTAGGCAGTATTTGGTCCCTTGCTGAGGTGGGGGGTATTTTAATAAGGTATGTGCTAGTTTGCTTGCACAATGAAACTTGTCATCAACTTCAAGAGAACTAAGGCCCACAAACATGTGGGTCAGTAGACATGGTGTTGGTGGGCTTTGCACCAGTCCTCTGGGGGAGGGAAATGCAGCACTGGCAGTGATGCAAATATGACTGGAAAGGGCAGATCCACTGAAGCATGAAGCTATGGGGCTTGGTGGATGCAAGTTAGGTATTGAGTGTTGGTGCTGTGCTGTTTCCCACAAGTGACTCTGTGTTTACTCTGGGGTGTGGGAGGGAAATGGTTCCTGCCAACACCTTTTTCCTGGGGTAGGTGAGATCCCTGATTTTCTAGGACACTCTCTTAGAGGAGTAAATAATTCTCTCCCTTGTAGGTCCCAGCTGTTTCTCAACTTTGTGGATTGTTTGTTGTGCTGTGTCTTTAAGCGCAGGGACTCAGCTTCCTAAAGTTCTCCAGGATCTCCCAGAACCAAGCAGATTGATTTTTAAAATTCCAGACTTTAAGTCCTATTGGTTGTAAGAACTCAAGAAATTTGATACCTCTTGCTTTCAAAACCAAGTGTTATGGGTATTTGCCTTCCTTCTGCAGGTTCCACTGTGTGATAATCAGTTTCTCCATGCCCCGAGTCATGATTATGTTTGCTCCAAACCATCCCTACCCTTCCTATTTTCTTGGATATGGCTTCTTCTCTACTGTTAGTTGTGGAGTTTGTTCTGCCAGTCTTAGGGTCATTTCCTGGGTTATTTATGCTGATGTCAGTGTTATCTAGTTGTATCTGTGGGATAAGGCAAGCTTAGGTCGATACTTACTATCTTCCCCAAAGAAACTGATTTCTTGAGGTGAAAATTACTCCTGGGGAAGATGCTGTTGAAGATTATTGAATAACAAAAAGGATTTATAATATTACATGAACTTATTTGTTAAAGCACAGTCAGGGCTTGAGAGAATTGATTCTAATTTTGAAATAAGTTCTGTGGATAAAAATTCTATCAAACAACATCAAAGAGTACAAAAAAATCTTTTGTGAAGTGAAAATTCCACTGATGCAGGAAAATGTATTGTTGTTTTATTTTAAACCACCTCAATCTTCAGCAACCCTGATCAGTCAGCAACCACAAACATCAAGGCAAGAAGATCCTCCCCCAGAAAATAGATTACTATTGCTGAAAGCTCAGATGACAGCAATTTTTAGCAATAAAGCATATTTAAATTAATGTATGTAACATTGTGTTTTTTAAAAACATAATGGTATTTCACACTTAATACACTACATTGTAATGTAAACATAGCTTTTTTATGTACTGAGAAACCCAAAAAATTTATTTGACTTGCTTTATTGTGACATTCACTTTGTTGGAGTGGTCTGTCATGAAACCCACAGTGTATTCAAGGTATGCCTGTATAAAGATTCAGGCGAGTGTTTTTGATACCTATACGTGCTTCTTTGCAAATCTAGTGAGTTTAGTCTCTTATGTTATGACCTATAAATGAATAGGCCTAAGCTTTGCTGAGAAAATTAAATCCCTATGGTTACAAAAATTAATAAATTGACATCATTCAGTAAATCTGTATTTGTATGCAGAAAATATCTTCATGCCATAGTTTTCCAGTTACAGTTAAAACCACGTCTTATTGCTGTTATCCTTGACTACCATTAAAAATATAAATTCCAGGAAATATTCTTTTCTTCATTGTTAGAAGAATAAAACTTTGCTTTATAATTCTTTCCCAAACTCATTCTTCCTTTGCTTATGTTAAGACAACCCTTATCATTCTGCATTTTTTTTAAAGTATGCTTCACACCCAGTGCAGAGCCCAATGCAGGGCTTGAACTAACAACACTGAGATTAAGACCTGAGCTGAGATCAAGAGTCAGAGGCTTAGCTCACTCAACCACCCAGTCAGCCCTTACCTGCATACTTTGATCATTGCAATAAAATTGCTTTATATTCTACCTTTTTATCACATCCTTTCTTTTCTAGTCTTAGTAGAAACTTGCTATTCCAGGGGATCATGTTTTTTTTTTTTTTCCCTCAGCCCTCTCCAAAGTAAGTTACTTATTATCCTACTTTCCACATAATACAAGACCAAATATAAGACACAGGACTGTCACTTTTCTTCTTTATATTTGTTACTACTCTGTTATTTTCTAGTACTTTTGGATAAAATACAAAGAAAAAGCAAGACCAAATGAAACAGCCCCTTTATAGTTTTTCTGTCTAACATAGCATTTTTTTTCTTGCCACCTATTTACTTTCTGGTTTTTCCTCCTTTTTTGCCTTATTTTTTTTCTTTTAAGCATCTTAAATAGCTAGTTTTCATATTTTCGTCTTCTACCCCCTTTTAAATTAACATATAATTAGCACACAGTGTTATATTAGTTTGAAGTGTACAATAAAATGTTTTGACAATTCTGTACATTACTCAGTGCTTATCAAAATGAGTGTAGGTTTAATCCCCTTTATATATTTTGTCCATCCCCCACTTACCTCCCCTCTGGCAACCACCAATTTGTTCTGTATTTGAGTGTGCTTTGTCTCTTTTTCTTTGTTCATTTGTTTTGTTACTTAAATCCCACAAATGAGTGAAATCATATGGTATTTGTTGACTTATTTTGCTTAAGATTATACCCTCTAGGTACATCCATGTATTTGCAAATGGAAAGATTTCATTCTTTTTTTTTTTGTGGGTAATATTCCATTGTATATTAGCCATTCTTTATTCATTCACCTATTGATGGACCCTTGAGTTGCTTCTATATTTTGCCCATTATAAATAATGCTGCAGTAAACATAGAGGTACACATATCTTTTCAGATTACAGTTGTCATTTCCTTTGGGTAAATACCCAGTAATGGAATTACTGGATCATAAGGTAATTCTACTTTAAATTTTTTGAGGACCCTCCATACTCTTTTCCACAGCAGCTGCATCAATTTGCATCCAACAGCGCACAAGTGTTCCTTTTTCTCCACATTCATGCCAACACTTGTTACTTGTGTTTTTGACTTCAGCCATTCTGACAGGTGGGAGGTGATATCTCATTGTAGTTTTGATTTATATTGATTGATACGCATTGATTATTTTGGCCCCTGGAGTAGGGATGTCCTCTCCAGCCCTGATATAGCTTTCAGGACAATTTCTATCCAATGTCCTCATCTATAACCACTGAAGTCCTCCATGTAAATGATCTTCACAACCACTCCATTGTAATAACCTACACTTCGGTCTTTTGGAATTTCTCTATTACTGATATCTTATCCTTTCATTATCACTGTGATTACCATCTTACAACTTATTTAATTTAGTTTTTACTAAAAAAGTATACCATTCAATTTCTTCAAACCTTCTGTAAAACACAAAACAGAGAAATTAGACAAAGTGCCCAGACAACTACACTTTACCCTACATTATCAGTCTCATTCTGCAATGGCTCTCTCCTTGATAATCTAGATCTCAGAGTACATTACATATTCATTTTCTCCTCATTGATATGATATCTTGAATTTACATATACAATATCTCTTGCAAACTCTAACCCTGGATAAATCATTCTCTTTTCCTCTCCAAACCCAAGGCTTCTAAGTGCTACCTGGAAAACAAAACAAAACAAAACAACAACAACAACAACAACAACATATGATTGTGGAGACTGAATATCTTAAATATGGGGATCTCATTTGCATCTTGTCAAGCTCTTTTCTTGTATTTCTTTTTTTTTTTAAACATTTTTTTAACATTTATTTATTTTTGAGACAGGGAGAGACAGAGCATGAACAGGTGGAGGGCCAGAGACAGAGGGAGACACAGAATCTGAAGCAGGGTCCAGGCTCCAGGCTGTCAGCACAGAGCCCGACATGGGGCCCGAACTCACAAACTGCGAGATCATGACCTGAGCCGAAGTCGGATGCTTAACCAACTGAGCCACCCAGGCGCCCCTGTATTTCTAAATATCAATTCAGATGAATCTCTTTTTCTGTCCATAACTCATCTCATAATCTCATTCATTGCAGTAGGGATTATCTATTTCACTAAGAAAATTGAGACTATTGAGCAATTTTTTTTTTCAATTGACTGCTCTGGTACCTACAAATAGGACCAACTTAACTATGAGGCACAGTGTCCGGAACCCAGACTTAGAAGTGTCTAAGGGTCTCTGGGGTGGGGGCTCAGTTAAGCATCCAACCTGATTTCGACTCAGGTCATAATCTCACAGTTCTTGAGACAGAGCCCCACAATGGGCTCTTCACTGACATTGTAATCCTGTTTGGGATTCTCTCTCTCCTTGTCTTTCTGTCCCTTCCCCACTTGTATGCATGCTCTCTCTCTCTCTCTCTCAAAAATAAATACAATTTAAAAAAGAATTTTTAAATAAAAAATAAGTTGCTAAAATATTTTAATTTATTTAAAAATTGGAAGAAAAAATAAAATTTTAGGTTGAATAACAGGTTTTAAGTTTAATGTTAGTATTTTCACCATTATATCAAATACAATTTTTAGCATCTTTTATGAAGCCCATGAAGGCAAAATTTCCAGGGCTTATCAAAGTCACAATGCAACCTGGCCTACAACTTCACTCCCATTTGTATCTTATCATGGAGGCAGCCCTTTGTCTCAATATAACTGCTGATCAGCCTCTTGACCATGCCTTAACCTTCTACCTGTGTTCTAGATCTGTCTTGCTCTGCTACTCTGAGAATCTTGTAGCAGTGATCCTTTCCAGAATCCTGAGAGTTCAGCTCTTCTTCTCTATTAGCATTTATCCCTCAGCATATACAGTTGAGTTATTCACAGTAATTATGTTCTATGAAACCACTACAAACCATGTGAACACTAAATCATTGCTCTTACTGAAATATAATAAGGTTTTTGTGAGCTTTTTGACCATAATATTATGCCATCTGATCAATACATAATCTTGTTTTATGTGTTTTATGTTTAAAGACATCTAACTTAATATATATTGTTGATTCATTAATGTTGAAATGATGGCCACCAACACTATACCTCAGGATTGTTCAAAGCTTATCTAATATGCTCTTTTTTTTCCCTGTAAGGCATACACAATCTTCCTGTACTTAGGAAAACTAGTCAGCACTTTTAACACTTCACTCAGGGACCATTTTAAAGAGCAAAAGCACAAATAAAAAGCACGAATACAGTGGAACTAAATAGACCACAAAAAGGACACTTGCTTATAGTATGAAACTGAAACAAAAAGGCTGAGCATTGCTTTGTTGGAACCCAGTTGGGAACATAAGCATGGGGAGAATCAAATTTTCCCCTGCTCTGCACATATACACAAATTATCTTAACTGCACAGTAAGTATTGGCTTTGGGATTACAAAAAAATTGCTGGTAGATGAATTCATGAATATGAGATATGTAAATAATGAGAATTGACTGTGTAGATGTTATGAACTGAACTGTTTTCCTCCAAAATTTATATATTGAAGCTCTAACCCCCAGTACCTTAGGATGTGACTACATTCAGTGATGGGACTTTTAAACAGATAATTAAGCTAAAATGAGCCCGTTAAGGTGGGCCTTAATCCAAGATGACTGGTGTCCTTGTAAGAAAAGGAGATTAGAACGTATAGAAACAGGCACTAGGGATGCATGCACACATAGAAAAGGCCATGTAGGAACATAGAAGGCTGCTGTCTGCAAGCCAAAGAGAGAAGCCTCGGGAGAAACCATACTTGTTTTCACCCTGATCTCAGATTCCTACCTCCAGAGCCGTGAGAAAACAAATACTTGTTTTTTAAGCCACCCAGCCTGTGATATTTTGTTATGGCAAATTACTACACTAGTCTATTAATACACCTTTCTATTTTGTCTTTCACATTTCCAAAGCCAAAAAACAATCTTATGTGTTTATTTTATTTGACTTCTTGACGGCGTTTGATACACTGGACCACCTATTTTCTAAAACTTTTCTTCTTTGCTGGTTGCCACTTTCATTTAGTTTTCTTATACTTTATTCCTTTCTATTTTTCTTTATGAGAGTGTCTTCATTCACAGGGATCATAAACATTTCTTTGACCTGGAGAATTAAGTTAATCTCTCTTCTCTTTTAATTACGTGCATTAAAACTTTTTATACCACGGTTCATAAGTTCTCTAAAATCTGTCTCTGTCTAATTTGACATTTACCATATTCCCTCCCCCTTGTTAACTATGACTGAGTCACACAGGCAAGTATGTCCTTCAGACTGGCCTTTCTCCTTTGGAATGGCCTTTTGGAATGTGCTCTCCCTCTGCCTGGAGGACTCACCCCAGGATGGTGCATGGCTGAGTTTTCCAAGGGGCTGTTAGCACCCCTCCCTTTAACCAGCTTTCCTCTATCACATACTAGATTTTACTTCTTTTAATACATTGAAAATTATTCAATTTTGTTCTATTTATCTATTTACTTACTTATAGGGTGTTTATCCCTTTCTTCTCTAGAATATTAGGTCTGTAAAAGAAGAAGAGGTGTGAAAGAATGGAGCTATGATTTTCAAACTGTGAAGATTTATCCCATATATGCTTCCTTTTAAAATCAATCAGTCCAAAGATCCAATATTTTACATTGTTATTATAAGTGTGTACTATCAAATAATGTCACAAAATATTTTTTAAAAATATTAAATAAAAATAAATAAAATCTACATAGACATTTCATACATTTATTTATTCATTTAACAGAGGCTTATTGAATCTTACTTGCTTTCCTGTTACTGTTGAAGGTACGAGGGATACACTGTATTACTTCTTTACTTCTGTGAGATGTGATGATTCCATAACCAAACTTTAGTCAGGCTCCTCTGGCCTTCTTTTCAATTAGGCCTAGACCCTGGGCTTCTATGTTTATCCTTTCATAGTCCAGTTATAGCAAAAATTCTGCTAAGTCAGTTTAAAGAATATTCTTATGTCTTTGACATCTAATCATTGACATTTCATCAAATTCTTGACCCTCCACCATCCCCAGGTGATAGGCAACTACACTGGCATAACTTTAGTAAGAATTCTGTGAGGTCAATTTAACAAGAATTCACCCTACCTTTGATTTTTCTTTTTAGTCATTTTGTATTCACCACCCTTCTCCCAATTCCCCTCCCAGCCAATGTGCTCCTTGACCATAAATCTCTACATGTTCTTACTGTATTTGGTGTTGAGTTCCATCTCTTTCCCCTATTGTGATAGTCTTGACGCCTATCTCAATAGTCTTGAATAAAGTCTGCCTTACTGTTTTAACAAGTATTAGAATAATTTCTTTAACAGATTACAAAGTTCTACTTCAAAAATAGATTTATAGTTATGTCTTCTAAAAGATAACGTATTTTTAGTGTTTCAGTGAATTAATAATGTGTGCTTTTTAACCAAGCACATAGAGTTACATTGAAATTTGGCTTTAAATATCTACATCAGAAATATTAAGACTGAAAGAAACCAACACACTGTACTTGGATCAAAGGTGCAGAAATTTTATTGTTTCCTTTTCATGTCTTTGTGTATCTGTGTTCTCACAATTCTAGAATCACTACCACAAAAAAATTAGTAGCATATGTATTCTTTGGGGCCATGTATCCTACAAAATACCAAATTAAAAACAAATTTTTGATTGAGAGTGGCCTAGTTAATTATATGTAGACACGAATTCTATATTCAGTAAGTGGTACTTCTGATTTAACGCACAACATAGGGGCGCGTGGGTGGCTCAGTTGGTTAAACATCAGACTTTGGCTCAGGTCATTATCTCACAGTTCTTGAGTTCGCATCCCACATCAGGCTCTGTGCTGACAGCTCAGAGCCCGGAGCCTGCTTCAGATTCTGTGTCCCTTTCTCTTTGTGCCTCCCTTTCTCTCTCTATCTCTTTCTCTCTCTCAAAAATAAACATTAAAAAAAAATTAAAGCACAACATAAAAGAGGAGCCATTGGACCATTTCTTTGAAAGACTATTTAACTATAAAGATTGTGCCACCTGCTAGACCCCAAGACCTGACCTTTATTGTTCACCTGCTTGTACCCACCAATTTTTGTCTCACATTTCTCCTTAAGCTTTTCTTTCTAGCTTATCTCTTAACTCAGGGGCATAGCATCCCCTGATGGAAACCAAAACTATACCTCAGGCAATAACAAGTACCTGGACAAAGAGCTATTGTGGCCCACACCACCAAGACCAGTTTAAGCTTAACCTCTAACTCATGCCTATGCAGATGGACCATGGAGTCACTCAAAGAGAGACCAACTGTATCTTTACCTCATTTGAATACTACAATCTTTGCACAAGAAGGAATATAAGCCACATATACATATACATATACATATACATATACATATACATGTATGTATAGGTATGTTTCCTTAAGGCATATGCATGACCTTATTCCCACCTCTACATACAATGACAAACTCATTTACCCTTCCTTGAGGAGTCACAGCTTTGGAAGTTATTACCTATGATATCCTTATTTGTTGCAAATAATGTTTCTTTCCTTCAGGTGACAACTCTAGTGTAGTTTCTATCCGTGACTTGCCAAGGAGTGAACTCATGCTAGTTTGCTTGAAATTGTTCTCTGCTTTCTAAATAATTATGGGTAAAAGACTTTTAGAATCAATATAATTAGGGCCCTGATAGTTGTTTTTTGTAATGCAACTAACATTAAGATTGTAATATGTTAATATTTATTCATACTTTGTTTTATTTTTTCTAAAATAAGTGATATTTTCCACATAATACTTTTGAAACACTTATTAAGAATATTGACCAATGGCAGGTGGAATAATAAATAAAAATTGCTTTGGTATACTCTTTCATATTCTGATGGGGTAATAATTAGCCAGAAAGTAGCTATTTTTCCTAAAAGCCAGGAATAGTCTCTTTATGTACTCATAATATTAAAGGTTTTCATGGATCTCAAAATACCTGCTCCTTGGTACACATGCACAAATTATGTATATAAAGTTACATTTGAAAGCAACAATTTGGAAAAGTTTATGATTTCTATTACTTTTATCCCTTCATCTTAAAATTTTGCATATATATGAAACAGTACTTTCCCTTTCATGTGGAACACTTACATTGATGTCATGGTATTTGTAATTTGAATAACAGCTCTGAAAACCTTGGAACACATTAGAAGTGCTGATGGTGTTTCAATCACTAAGGTTATATTTAAAACTTGAATTCTGGTGAATAAGTATTGAAGAAGATCTTAGTAAACTGTGTGTGTGGAAAAAAGACAGTATCTTCAGCAAATGGTGTTGGGAAAACTAGACCACTTTTTTACACCGCACCCCAAAATAAATTCAAAATGTATGTCCCCCAAAATAATGAAATTTTCCCATTTGCAATGATGTGGTTGGAGCTAGAGTGTATTATGCTAAGCAAAATATGTCAGTCAGAGGAAGACAAATACTATATGATTTCACTCATATGTGGAATTTAAGAAACAAAACAGATGAACATTGGAGAAGGGGGAATAAAGAAAGACAGAGAGGGAAGCAAGCCAAAAGAGACACTTAACTATAGAGAACTGAGGGTTGATGGAGGCGAAGTGGGTAGGGGATGGGATAAATGGGTGATGGGCACTAAGGTGGACACTTATGAAGAGCACAGGGTGTTATATGGAAGTGATGCATCACTAAATTCTACACCTGAAATCAATTTTACCATATATGTTTAATGACTAGAATTTACATAAAAACTTGAAATTAAAAAAAAAAGTGTGTGTAATTCCTTTTATGCCATTAGGTACAAAAGCTTTCCCAATGTTATAAACTATCAAATGCCTTAAAAATTTTAGGGGCACCTGGGTGGCTCAGTCGGTTGAGTGTCGGACTTCGACTCAGATCATGATCTCACAGTTCGTGAGTTTAAGCCTCGCGTCGGGCTCTGTGCTGACAGCTCAGAGCCTGGAACCTGCTTCGAATTCTGTGATTCCCTCTCTGTCCCTCCCCTGCTCACTCTCTCTCTCTCTCTCTCTCTCTTTCTCAAAAATAAATAAACATTAAAAAAAATTTAAGATGCTCTGGGTTTACTATGAAGCAGGTACAGGTACAATTTTGCTGTTTCCACACCTATGTAGCCATTACTTTTCATAAGCATTTCATTGAATCTACATTTTGAGTAACTTTAACTCATTGGAAAATAATCAGTAGAGCCCCCCCCTTCTGTTTGTGTTTAGCTATAGCATTTTCCCACAGCATGTATTATAAAGAAACTTGCAGGATGCTAATACTCTCATGTTCATTCTTCAACTGATATACAATTTGCATAATGTTTCTTGAATTATTCCAAACAGTGAAACTCTTGCATATTAACCTTTAACCTTTAAGTTTAAAATACAGAACGCACACTGGGCTCTGCTGTAGAGCCATGTATCCTAATCTGCTAGTCTCCTTGGAAATGTGCTACCTCCCCATAGTTTATGCACATTTCCTTAATAAACACATTTTATCAGGCAACAGCTATTCTCTAGAGGCAGATCATCATGTTTTCAATACTGAGAGAATGAAAAGTTCAGGGCAATGTAGAACTATCCACTCAGTGTACATTAACAGCAGACACCTACAGATGTTTGGAAATATGAGCTCTGTTACAATTCTCCTTAAAGATGAAAGATTTGTAAAACATAGGGTAGTCTAAATCATGACAGTGTGTAAGTGACAAGGGCATTTAATTATTGTAAACAAATAATTTTGGATACATATAAGTGTGATGAGTAGATGAGTATCCACCAACAAAGGCCACACCATTATAGTTCTCCTTTCACTCATTCTAGGCTTTGCTAAAGCTTGTATTTATCCGTGTAAAGGAATATGCTAAAAACAAAACAAAAAAAAACACATTTTCAAACTAAAAAATCAATGGCATTTCTCTCAATACCCAAAGGCCTTCAACTCAGAAAACTTATATAGCTAACTTTTCAAGCTTAGGGAAAGATTAAAATAATACAGCTATTTTTCTATCCCCTTTCCCACATATTGTGTGTGTGTGTGTGTGTGTGTGTGTGTGTAACAGAGAGAGAGAGAGAATCTGTGGTGAGAAATATGGTTTTTATCATTTTGTATTAATTTCCTCTTGCATTTCAATTTCTTTTTTAACTCTTAATTGTGACTTTGTTTGCTGTTTACTTTAATCCATATTTAACCCATGGAAAAGCTCTAGAGAAAACTTCCTGTAATTCATGTTCTAGAAATTAACTAATTTAATAAGATATTTGTCTTAAGGACTGTTTTTCAAGGTTGAAGAAACAGTCTTCCTTTTGCTCACTTACACAATTTGCAATGCTTTGGGTTTAATTAAGTGACACAACAAATTGACCAGGGTGATCAGGAAGTGTTTTGAACCAGATTATTGGAATGGAAATTCTACTTTGTTCTCTCAATAAGTTAGAAACCAGAATCTTTCACCATTAGATCTGACAACAAGAATTTACTCTTTATCCCCTGATACAGCTTGTAAGGAGCAACAGGCCACAGTGTATGTGACCAGAGGTTATAACACTCTCATTCATTATGCTATAGTCATGAATCTGCCCCATTAAAAACAAGCTCCATCCATCCATTTAGCTGTCATTCCGACCATGAATGTAATGCTATTATGGTGAGGGCCAAGTCCACTGCTCATGCCAGATGTTGTTAGGAATTCAATCCATCCTATATTTGAACACTGGCTCCTTCAAACAACAAGATTTTGAGTGAATTACATATTGAGTGGTGAGTTTTCTTGGCATTTAATTATCCAACTCAAAGAAACATACTTCCCTAATTGTTCCTGAGGTTATTGCCTAACACATAAATAAAAGAAATTTTGTGAAGAAGTGGAATGGTATTGGCAGCTGTAAAAACATTTCAAGTTATTGTAATGTCTCTTTTAGTGTTATTTTTTCTCATTCTTAACTCCTATATGTCAGTAAAAATTGACCATCGTTTAGGTGTGATATTATTAGATAAATTATAGGGAAATTAATCATAATATAAGATATATCTATTTAACTTTTGTGTATTATATTATAATCCTCGTCCACATATTTATATTAAAACATGATTGCCAAGATCGTATCAAATATTGTTTTTTCTTTTATTTTTGTTATTTAAGTAATCATAGCTAGAACTCGATTTTACTTACTCTTGGTCCATTATATCACATATGTGGAATCAATTATTCTGTCTCAAAGTTATATCTTATAAGTGAAGAAAGGATTGTATGGTTATTCTTATTGGCTTTGTTTAGATCATTCTCACATTCAAAAAGAAGTTGAATGATTTAAAGAAAACCATAACCTTTTCTACCTGGCCTTTTGAAAAAGTCTAGCTTCCTTAGGAAAGAACATTAGTTTCTTCTGTCTATTCCTACATTGTATCTTCAGCCTATTGACACCTCTACAACCTACCTCCCAATGTGATCTCTTCTCTCTCCCTGAACCCCACATGTCTTGGCTGGTACTGATTCATCTACTCTGGATGCTCTCCTTCCATATCTCTTGCCACTGATATCCTAATATCTCTCATCTCACTTCTTCCCTAAGTTTTTTCTTTCTTTCTTCTAAAAAGATATAATTAACATATAACACTGTATTAATTATAGATGCACAATGCAATGACTTGATATATGTATATGTTGTGAAAGAATTGCCACAATGTTCAGTTAGCATCCATAACCACATATGGTTATTTTCTCTTTTAAGAACTTTTAAGAGCTCTTTAAGAAATTTTAAGAACTCTTCTTTTAGCACCTATAGTCACCGTGCAGTACATTACCTCCCTATGATTTATTTTACAAGTGGAAGTTTATCTCTTAATTCCTTCACTCATTTCACTTATCCCCTCCCCCTTACTCTGGCAACCACCAACCTGTTCTCCGTACCCATAAATTCATAGTTTTAGTTTCTACATATAAGTTAGATCATGCAGTATTTGTCTTTCTGTGCCAGACTTATTTCACATAGCATTATGCCCTCAAGTACACCCATGTTGCAAATGATAGGATTTCCTTTATTTTCATGGCCAAATGATATTTTATTGTATATATTATATTAATTATATATAAAATATATTGGGGCGCCTGGGTGGCTCAGTCGGTTAAGCGTCCGACTTCAGCTCAGGTCACGATCTCGCAGTCCGTGAGTTTGAGCCCCGCGTCAGGCTCTGGGCTGATGGCTCAGAGTCTGGAGCCTGTTTCCGATTCTGTGTCTCCCTCTCTCTCTGCCCCTCCCCCGTTAATGCTCTGTCTCTCTCTGTCTCAAAAATAAATAAACGTTAAAAAAATTTTTTTAAATATATACACATCATATATGAGTTATACATATTATATATACATATACATGTATACCTATATATGTATATATGTATTATGTATGTTTATATTATATACAATATTAACTATATATTATATAAAATTATATTAATTGATGTGTTATATATGTATTTATTATATATCACATTTTCTTTTTCCATTCATTCATTGATAGATACTTAAGTTGTTTCCGTGTCTTGGCTATTATAAATAATGTTACAGTAAACATGGGGGTGGCAATATCTTTTCAAGATAGTGATTTTGTTTCCCTCATATAAATTCAAAAGTAAAATTGTTGGATTACATGGTAGTGCTATTTTTAAATTTTTGAGAAACCTCTGTACTATTTTCCATATTATCTGCATAAATTTACATTTCTACCAACAGTGCACAAGGATTTCCTTTTCTCCATATCCTTGCCAACATTTGTTATTTCTTATTTTTTAATATTAGCCATTCCAACAGGTGGAAAGTTACATCTCATTGTGATTTTAATTTGCACTTCCCTAATGATTAGTTATGTTGAGCACCTTTGCATGTACCTGATGGTCATTTATATGTCTTCTTTGGAAAAATGTCTATTCAGTTCTTTCACCCATCTTTTAAAAATATTAAATGCTTGATGTATTTGCATGTCATATTTGCACAAGGGTCATGTTAATCCTCTTTGTATCATTTCAATTTTAGTATATGTGCTACTGAAGTGAGCACTCTTCTTCCTATTTTTTAATTACATTGTTTTTGCTTTTTTGTCTATTAAGTAGTATGAGTTGTTTACATATTTTTGATATTAACCACTTATCAGATACAGGATTTGCAAATATTTTCTCCAATTCTACAGGTTGCCTTGCATTTTGTTCATGGCTCTTAAGCATTTATTTAAAAGAAAGTGTAACTCTTTATAGCAAGGACACATAATCAAATTATTATAAAGGCCATTAATTTTTAGGAGTTTTTCAAATAACAATTAACAAATACTTCAGCTCATTTCAAATGACGCCATTTAATATAATATGACTTTATGTAAAGTAGTTCAAAATGGGTTGGCAAAATTGACTTCTGCCAATCTGTAATTCCATCAAAATTACGTTTTTATTCCGAAAAGAATTGTGTAATTTGACAATAGGATTTAAAGTTCTTAAAAATTAAGATTCATTTTACATTGTGATTTTCAATAATTTCAGTCATATTTCTATTTTTTTGGCCTTTCTAACCTCTGAGACCATCTTTGTTTGATTAACTTCCTACTCGACTTCATAGTGCTGATATCAGGGTTATCAGGAAAAAATAGGGGGAAAAAAACCCCTATGACTATTTAGTACAATCTATGAGTGGATTTGTGTATTTTCTTAGGTACCATACTCTGATACTTAGAATTTTCATGATCCTTAGAGAAGAACTGGATATATTCCTGATTCAATGCAAACAATAGGAAAGAATGAGAGTGTGTTCCCAAATTTATAATATTCAGCAACATCATGCATTCAAATTAGAATCTAAAGAGGATTTTACAGAACATATGTTGGCTCCCACATTAACTTAGACGACCTTATCATTTATGTGATGGTAAAATATCTTATAATCCAATCAGATTTAAAATGTTATTAATGAAACCCTTTATTAACTTAATCTGGGTGAAACACAATACTTTTTTAGAATCTAGGATACTTTTGTTTTTTGCTTCCAAGTGAAAAGTTATTCAACATCACTTGTTATTAAAAACTTACAATTAAAACAACACTGATAAAACATTACATACCTATTAAAATTGCAACGAACCAAAACTAAAAACAAAAACCTGGCAATGCCATTCTGGAGAGGATGTGAAGTTATAGGAGCTCTCATTCATTGCTGACGGGAATGTGCAATGATACAACCACCATGGAAGACAGTTTGACACTTTCTTACAATATTAAACATAGTATTGCCACACGTTTTAGCAATCATATTTCTAAGTAATTACAAACTGGCTTGAAAACTTATGTCTACACAATAGCATACACCCAAATGTTTATTGAAACTTTGTTCATAATTAACCAAAACTAAAAGCAACCAAGATTCCTTCAATGAGTAAATGGGTAAATAAACTGTGATGGAAGGCAGGATATGAGAAAATAACTTAAATGTATTACAAATATAAAAAACCATCTCACTTGAAGGCAGTACAGAAATATTGTGCTGACATAAGTAACTTTGGAAATTAGTGCATTTTGTAAGTCTATGGGCAAAAGGGATTACAGTCTAGTTAATGAAGTTCATTCCCACAGAGCTATGAATTAACAATTCTGAAACTATTATATACATATCTGGAATTTAACAGGAAATTTAAGTTGGTGATAAGAACTGGATTTCTCACTCTTGTAGTGAGAGGTTATAGACCAGGAACAAGAAGAGACTAAAATGACCTATGAGTAATGAATTAGAGTGGATACATCAGTATGAACTTGTATTTAGCTTATTTGTAAGAAATTAATTACAAATAGATATGTTTTAAAATATGTGTATACATGCAGGTTGTCATACACGCATCTAAATCCTTGCTATGTCACTGAAAAGGCCTAGCATCATTGATACCCAATAGTAACAACTGTAACTAGCATCCGGGTTTTGTCTTCTAATGTCATTATCCAAAAAAGGAACTAGGTCGCTTTGGAGAAACGACTTATTCTGGGACTAGATGGGTATCCAAAAGATAATCCTGGATCATTTTGTAATGTTAAAAAGGGAAGGTGCTCCAAAGAACAACAACAACAAAAACCCCACATACACACAATGATGAAGATATATCAAACAGACACAGGATCTAACTGAAAGATCTCCCAATGGACAAAGCTGGAAAAAAAAATTGAGGAAAGAAATAAATAAATTAGTATTGGATTATAACCCACAATATAAATCTATAAATGTCCCTGAGATCTTACTGATATAAATAATTGAATAAACTTAATAAATGTGAGAGAATAGACAAGTGTCCAGTGAAAAAAGAATTCTGAATAATTTATGTAGATAATCTTCCCCAAATGAGGTGTAGAAATACTCCCCATTCCTTAAGTCTCTCTTCCAAGAAGCACAGTATAGAAAGAGAAAAAAAAAAAAAAGATTAACTTTACTATGGAGAAACCTACAAATACTCCTTCAGCCCAGATGATCAAAGCTAATTTTAAATTTAGAAATACCTTTCTAATATAAAATGTTAATAATAGAGAAAACTAGGTGTGGGATATGAGGAAACTATCTTCATTATCTTTGCAATAATTCTGTAAACTGTTTTAAAATAAAACTGCTCTAAAATTTGAAAACTTACTAAAAATGGCCCAAGATACTCCTACTTAATGTAGCAATTTCTTATTGAATTTCTACTATGCAAAAATTTGATGAAAATCCAAAACTGTATATTTTCCAAAACTATTGAATCATAATAAAACAAGAAAGGATAAGTTTATTTCAAATTTATAAAATTGACATAGGATTTTTTCCAAGTTGCTGACAGATTCCACACCTGAATATCTCTTAAAGTATTTTGGAGATCTAAAATCAAAAAATTTTCTAAATTTATTAAAGATTATGCTGATGGTGTTCCCATTTAACTCTTTTGACTCTAAGTAGAAATAAAAAGGTAATTCACATGAACTCAGTCTCAACAAGTGCCTTTCATTGCATAAATAACAGGTGATAACTAGGTTTTGTGGATTTAAACATAAACCAAAAGTTCCCAACAAATAAAATTCCAGGGCCAGATGGCTTTACAGGTGAATTCTACCAAACATTTGAAGAAGAGTTAATATCTATTCTCCTTAAACTGGTCCAAAAAATAGAAAAGGAAGGAAAACTTCTAATTCATTCTATGAAGCCAACTGTACCCTGACACCAAAACCAGATAAAGACTCCAATAAAAAAAGAACTGCAGGCCAATATCCCTGATGAACATGGATGCAAAAATTCTCAATAAAATACTAGCAGACTGAATCCAATAATACATGAAAAAAAAATCTTTCACCATGAACAAGTGGAATTTATTCCTGGGTTGAAAGAGTGATTCAATATTCACAAATCAATAAACATGATACATTAATAAAAGAAAGGATAAGAACCATATTATCCTTTCCTTCCAACAGAAGCAGAAAAAGAATTTGACAAAGTACAACATCCATTAATGATAAAAATCCTCAACAAAGCATGTTTACAGGAAACACACCCGAACATAATAATGACCGTATATGAAAATCCATAGCTAACATCATCCTCAAAAGGAAAAATTTGATAGCTTTCTCCCTCAGATCAGGAAAAAAAGCAAATATGTCTATTCTCACCACTTTTATTCAAAATAGTACTGGAAGTCGTAGCCACAGCAATCAGAAAACAAAAAGAAATAAAAAGCATCCAAATTGGTAAGGAAGAAACCAAACTTTCACTATTTGATGACATGATAGTATATATAGAAAATCTGGAAGACTCCACCAAAAAACTACTAGAAATGATACATGAATTTGGTAAAATTGTAGGTTACAAAATCAATGTATATAACTCTATTACATTTCTACACACCGATAATGAAGGGGCAGAAAGAGAAATTTTTAAAAATCCCATTTACAATTGCACCCTAAATAATAGATACCAAGAAATAAACTTACCATGAGAGGTGAAAGAACTGTACTCTGAAAAGTATAAAATACTGATGAAAGAAATTAAAGATGACACAAAGAAATGGAATGACATTTTATGCTCATGGATTGGAAAAACCAATATTGTTATAACATCTATACCACCCAAAACAATTTATACGTTTAATGCAATCCCTATCAAACACCAACAGTATTTCTTCACAGAGCTAGAAGAAACAACCTTAAAATTTGCATGGGTGCACAAAAGACCTCACATAGCCAAAGCAATCTTGAAGAAGAAAAGCAAAGCTGGTGGCATCACAATTCTTTAAGTTAAATTATAAAGCTGTAGTAATCAAAACAGTATGGTACTGTTACATAGACCAAAGGAACAGAATAGAAAACCCAGAAATGAGCCCACAACCTTTGTTGTCAATTAATCTTCAACAAAGAAGAAAAGAATATACAATGGGAAAAAGACAGTCTCTTCAATAAATGCTCTTGGAACAACTGGACAACGACATGCAAAAGAAAGATACTGGACTTCTTTCTTATACCATACCCCAAAATAACTTCAAAGTGGATGAAAGAGCCAAATGTGAGACATGAAACCATTATAATCCTAGAAGAGAACACAGGCAATAACCTCTTTGACATAGGCCATAGCAATTTCTTTATAGATATGTCTCCTGAGGCAAGGGAAGAAAAAACAAAAATAAACTATTGGGACTTCATCAAAATAAAAAGCTTCTGCACAAAAAGGAAACAATCAACAAAACTAAAAGGCAACCTATGGAGTGGCAGAAGGTATTTGCAAATGACATATACAATAAAGGGATAGTATCAAAAATTTGTGAAGAACTTCTAAAACTCAAACCCTCAAAAGAATAATCCTAATTAAAAATTGACAGAAGACATAAACAGACATTTTTCCAAAGATGACATCCAGATGGCCAATAGACACGTGAAAAGATTCTCAACATCGTTGATCATTAGTGAAATACAAATCAAAACTGAAAGGAAGGGGCTCCTGGGTGGCTTAGTCGGTTAAGTGTTTGACTTTGGTTCAGGTCATGATCTCACAGTTCATGTGTTCAAGCCCCCTGTTGGGCTCTATGCTGACAGCTCAGAGCCTAGAGCCTGCTTCAATTCTCTGTCTCCTTCTCTCTCTGCCCCTCCCCCTGCTTGTGTTCTGTCCCTTTAAAAAAACACTGCAAAGAGATATCACCTCCCACCAACCAGAATAGCTAAAATCAATGACATAAAAAACAACAAGTGATGGAAAGGATGTGGAGAAAGGGGAAACCTCTTACACTGTTGGTGGGAATGCAAACTGGTGTTAGCAACCCTGGAAAACACTATAGAGATGCCTCAGAAAGTTAAAAATAGAACTACCCTATGATTGAAATTGCACTACTAGGTATTTACACAAAGAATACAAAAATACTAATTCAAAGGGATGAATGCACCTCTATGTTTATAGCATCATCATCTACAATAATCAAATTATATAAAGAGCAAAAGTGTCCATCCACTGATGAATGGATAAAGGGATTAAAGACATGTGATATATATATATATATATATATATATATACATATATATAATGAAATATTACTCACCCATGAAAAAGGAACTCTTGACATTTGCAGTGACATAGATGAAGTTACAGAGTACTATGCTAAGTGAAATAAGTCAGTCAGAAAAATAAATGCCATTTGATTTCACTCAAACGTGGAAATTAAGAAACAAAATAAATGAACAAAGAGAAAATGGAGACAGATAGGCACTCCAGGAAACAGACTCTTAACTATAGGGAACAAATTGATGGTTACCAGAGGGGAAGTGGGTGATGGAGCTGTGTTAGGTGATGAGATTGAGAAGTGCACATGCTAAGATGAGCTCCAGGTGTTGTATGGGAGTGTTGAATCACCATATTGTACCTGAAACTAATATTATATGTTAACTAATTGGAATGTAAATAAAAACTTTTTTAAAATAAACATTTATTCAATATTAAAAAAATAAAGTTGTTCAATACCTATGCTTTAAAAAGCATAAACACAGTGACTACACACATTGATCAGAATTAATACTACTTTTCATAAAACAATATTGATACTAATTAATTAATTAATCAGAGTTTTTGTTATGTTATATTGGAAAAACTAATGAATTTCAGAGTTTAATAAAAGTTCCAAAAAACTTATATTCTTCTGATAAACTCATTATTCAAGAAAAGTCTCTTGGAGGGGGGAGGAACCAAGATGGTGGAATAGCATGGAAGTTTTTTGTGTGTCACAAGTCCATGAAATACAGCCAGACCATCTGCACTAAACCATCCTGCACACTTAGAAAACTGGAGGATTAACACAACAATCTGCACAACTTGAACCACAGAATTCAGCAGGTATGTGGTGCAGACAGGTGAACTTCGGGAGTGAGAAGCCATGGGAAGGGAGGTACTTTTGTGAGTGGAGAGAGGATGGAGATGGGGTGGGGGGAGAATATGAGAAAAGCACCCCTCCCCAAAAGGAGCTGGAAAGAAAGTGGAAAATCAGAAATAGCCACAGGGACTAAACCAAAAAGAGAGAAAGGAGAAAAGAGAGGGTTTAAATTCCATTAAGACTGTAAACAAGGGGGAGTGCAAAGGCTGCAACTCCACAGCTCGAAACCTGGCTGTGCTCTGGTGGGAAGGGCGAATCCTCAGGAACAGAGTGGGGTCTGGGAGGTGCTTGGGCCACCCAGGGAAAAGTGGTTCCACTGCTGGAAGGACATTTCGTAGAGACTATTGAAGCCACCTCGTCCCAGCAGACCCCAGAAAACGGCCACATTTGCTGGTGCTGGAACAAGGTCCTTAAGAGTGAAGCCTGGTGACAGATGTGTGTTGTGATTTTCCATAATCCCTGAAATGCTGCTGCTACACTATCTCGCGAACTTTTGCTGGGGCAGACTGGTGCCTGGCCGCAGTCTCGGGGCACCAGCAGCAGCAGGGTCCAGCGGGCTTTCCTGGGTGCAGCCAACATTCGGCCATTGGTCACTCAGCCATTGCTCAGTGAGACCCTCCTATAGAGGGGCGGAATGGGTCAAAGCTGCAGTCCTTCAGAAGTAAGGGGCTGGGGAAAACAGCCGCATCTGAAACAAAACTTGGGAGAGAGATACTGCCTGGGACTTGGTCACAGACAGTGAGAAAGTGGGGAGTGGACAAAAGCTGAAGACAGAGGACGGGTGCGCGATTGCTGATCAGGGAGAACAGAGTTCTGATACTAGAGACTGGGTACCTGGGTGATGCCATTTGCACTACTCCTGTGCATGCGCATACACACCTACCAGTGCCACAATTCACTCCAGTAGGCTAGCACTGCCATCTAGTGGAGAATGGAGCCATTAGACTAAGCCCCACACAACTGGGCCAACCTCTCCTTTCAAGGATACAAGTCCCACCACCTGCTTGGTTTATGGACTATAAAGTGCTTCATAGTCTGACTTCTAGGGGAAAACAAAGTAGTTTCAGTCCTATTTCAATCTGTTAGCAGGTCCATCTTTTCAATTTTAATTTCTTTTCTTTTTTCACTTCTTTTCTTTTTCTTGCATACAGAAAGAGAAAAAATTCATTTTTATTTTCAAATTTTATTAAAAATATTTTTTAATTTTTCTTACTATATTTTTTACTTTTGTGTAAATTTTTTCAATTTCTATTTTACTTCAATCATTTTATTTTAGTATACTTCAGTGTAATACTGAATACAGAAAAAGAAAACCTTCGTTTTTACTTTCAATTACTATTAACAATATTTTCTTTAAATTTTTTACTACATTTTTCCTTTTATGTAATATTTTTCAAATTCTATTTTACTTCCATCTCTTTATTTTAGTCTACTACAGTGTATTCACTTTTTCAAATTTTCAAAAGATTTCCTTTTTTTCTCTTTTTTCTCTGTTCCATTTCTTTTCTTTTTCTTCAATACTGTAAGAGAAAAAATCATTCTTATTTTTAATTTTTATTAAAAATATCTTTCTTTAAGTTTTTTTCTACTATATTCTTTACTTTTGTGTACATTTTTTCAAATTTTATTTTACTCCTATCATCTCATATTAGTTTACTTAGTGTATTAATTTTTTTCAAATTCTCAAACGATTTCCTTTTTTTCTTTCCCCCTTTTTTTTCTCTAATCTGTCAAACCACTTTCAACACCCAGACCAAAACACACCTAGGATTTAGCATCATTTATTCAATTTTTCTTCTGTGTGTGTGTTTTTAATTTTTTAAGTATAATATTTTTTTAATTTTAATTCTTTTAATTTTAATTTTTCTACCTCATTAATTCCTTTTCTCCTTTCAAAATGACAAAACGAAGGAATTCACCCCAAAAGAAAGAGGATGAAAAAACGACAGCCAGGAATTTAACCAACACAGATACAAGCAAGATGTCTGAACTAGAATTTAGAATCACGATAATAAGAACACTAGCTGGAGTCGAAAATGGATTAGAATCCCTTTCTGCAGAGATAAAAGTAGTAAAAAATAGCCAGAATGAAATTGAAAATGCTATAACTGAGCTACAATTACAGATGGATGCCGCAGTGGCAAGCATGGATGAGGCAGAACAGAGAATCAGCAATATAGAGCACAAACTTATAGAGAATAATGAAGATGAAAAAAAGAGGGAGTTGAAGGCAAAAGAGCACAATTTAACAATTAGAGAAATCAGTGACTCATTAAAAAGGAACATCAGAATCATAAGGGTACCAGAAGAAGAAGAGAGAGAAATAGGGGTAAAAGGGTTATGAGAGTAAATCATAGTGGAAAACTTTCCTAACCTGGGGAAGGACACAGACATCAAAATCCAGGAAACACAGAGGACACCCATTAGATTCAACAAAAACTAACCATCAACAAGGCATAGCATAGTCAAATTCAGAAAATGCTCAGGCAAGGAAAAGATCATGAAAGCAGCAAGGGAAAAAAAGTCCCTAACCTAGAAGGGAAGACAGATCAGGTTTGCAGCAGACCTATCCACAGAAACTTAGCAGGACAGAAAGGAGTGCCAGGATATATTCAAAGTGCTGAGTCAGAAAAAATATGCAGCAAAGAAATCTTCACCCAGCAAGGCTGTCATTCAAATTAGGAGGAGAGATAAAAAGTTTCCCAGACATACAAAACTTTAAGGATTTTGTGACCACTAAACCAGCCCTGGAAGAAATTTTAAGGGGGACTCTCTGAGGGGAGAAAAGATGAAATATATATATATATATATATATATATATATATATATATATCTCAAAAGCAACAGACTAGGAAGGACCAGAGAACACCACCAGAAACCCCAACACTACAAGCATCATAATGGCAATAAATTCATCTTTCAGTACTCACTCCAAACATCAATGGACTCAATGCTCCACTCAAAAGACATAGGAAACAGAATGGATAAGAAAACAAGATCCATCTATATGCTGTTTACAAGAGGCCCACTTTAGACCTAAAGACACCTTCCGATTGAAAACAAGGGGATGGAGAACCACATATCATGCTAAAGGTCAACCAAACAAAGGTGGAGTAGACATACTTGTATCAGACAATCTAGACTTTAAAATAAAGACACTAGCAAGAGATGCAGAAGGGCATTATATCATAATCAAAGGGTCTATCCACCAAGACCCAACAATTGTAAACATTTATGCACCAAATAAGAAAGCCCCAAAATATATAAATCAATTGATCACAAACATAAAGAAACTCATCAATAGTAATACCATAATACTAGGAGACTTCAACAGCCCACTCACAACAATGGACAGATCATCTAATCATAAAATCAACAAGGAAACAATGTTTTGAATGACACACGGGACCAGATGAACTTAACAGATATATTCAGAACATTTCATCCTAAAGCAGCAGAATATACATACTTCTCCAGTGCACATGGAATGTTCTCCAGAATAGACCACATACTGGGACACAAATCAACCCTCAGCAAGTACAAAAAGATCGACATCATACGGTGCATATTTTCAGACCACAATACTATGAAACTCAAAATCAACACCAACAAAAAATTTGGAAGGGTAATGAATACTTGGAGACTGAAAAACATCCTGCTAAAGAATGAAAGGGCTAATCAAGAAGTTAAAGAGGAAATTAAAAAGTATATGGAAGTCAATGAAAATGATAACACCACAAGCCAAAACCTCTAAGACACAGCAAAGACAGTCATAAGAGGAAAGTATATAGCAATCCAGATCTTCCTAAAGAAGGAAGAAAGATCTCAGGTACACAACCTAACCTTACGCCTTAAAGAGCTGTAAAAAGAACAGCAAATAAAACCCTGAACCAAAAGAATACAGGAAATAATAAAGATTAGAGCAGAAATTAATGCTATAGAAACAAACAAAAAAACCCCAGTAGAACAGATCAATGAAACCAGAAGACAGTTCTTTGAAAGAACTAACAAAATTGGTAAACCACTAGCCAGTTTGATCAAAAAGAAAAAGGAAAGGACCCAAATAAATAAAATCAAGAATGAAAGAGGAGATGTCACAACCAACACAGCAGAAATAAAAACAATAATAAGAGAATATTATGAGCAATTACATGTCAATAAAACGGGCAATCTGGAAGAAAGGGACAAATTCCTAGAAACATATACACTACCAAAACTGAAACAGGAAGAAATAGAAAATTTGAACACACCCATAACCAGTAAGGAAATCAAATTAGTAATCAAAAATCTGCCAAAAAACAAGAGTCCAGGGCCAGATGGCTTTCCAGGGGAATGATACCAAACATTTAACGAAGAGTTAACACCCATTCTCTTCAAGCTGTTCCAAAAAATAGAAATGGAAGGAAAACTTCCAAACTCTTTCTATGAAGCCAGCATTACCTTGATGCCAAAACCAGACACCCCACTAAAAAAAAAGGAGAACTATAGACCAATTTTCCTGATTAACATGGATGCAAAAATCCTCAACAAGATATTAGCCAACCATATCCAATACATTGAAAAAATTATTCACCATGAGCAAGTGGGATTTATACCTGGAATACAGGGGTGTTCAATATCCACAAAACAATTAGCGTGATTCATCACATCAATAAAAGAAAGGACAAGAACCACATGATCCTCTCAATAGATACAGAGAAAACGTTTGACAAAATACAACATCCTTTCTTGATAAAAACCCTCAAGAAAGTAGGGATAGAAGGAGCATACCTCAAGATCATAAAAGCTGTTTATGAACGACCCAACATTAACATTATCCTCAATGGGGAAAAACCGAGACCTTTCCCCATAAGGTCAGGAACAAGTCCGGGATGTCCACTTTCACCACTGTTATTCAACATAGTATTAGAAATCTTAGCCTCTGCAATCAGACAACACAAAGAAATAAAAGGCATCCACATCGACCAGGAGGAGGTCAAACTTTCATGCAGATGACATGATACTCTACATGGAAAACCCAAAAGATCCCACCGAAAAACTGCTAGAATTGATTCATGAATTCAGCAAAGTAGCAGGATATAAAATCAATGCACAGAAATCGGTTGCATTCCTATACACCAATAATGAAGCAAGATAAAGAGAAATCAAGGAATTGATCCCATTTACAGTTGCACCAAAAACCATAAAATACCTAGGAATAAATCTAACCAAAGAGGGGAAAAAATTATACACTGAAAACTATAGAAAGCTTATGAAAGAAATTGAAGAAGACACAAAAAAAATGGAAAAAGATTCCATGTTCCTGGATAGGAAGAAAAAATATTGTTAAAATGTCAATACTACTCAAAGCAGTCTACATATTCAATGCAATCCCTATCAAAGTAACACCAGCATTCTTCACAGAACTAGAACAAATAATCCTAAAATTTGTATGGAACCAGAAAAGACCCCGAATAGCCAAAGCAATCTTGAAAAAGAAAGCCAAAGCAGGAGGCATCACAATCCCAGACTTCAAGCTAAACTGCAAAGCTGTAATCATCTCAACAGTATGGTCTTGGCACAAAAAGTAGACACTCAGATCAATGGAACAGAATGGAGAACCCAGAAATGGACCCACAAACGTGTGGTCAACTAATCTTTGACAAAGGAGGAAAGGATATCCAATGGAATGAAGACAGTCTCTTCAGCAAGTGGTGCTGAGAAAACTGGACAGCAACATGCAGAAAAATGAACCTGGACCACTTTCTTACACCATACACAAAAATAAACTCAAAACGGATGAAAGACCTCAATGTAAGACAGGAAGCCATCAAAATCCTGGAGGGGCAAGCAGGTAAAAACCTCTTTGATCTTGGCCACAGCAACTTCTTACTCAACATGTCTCTGGTGGCAAGGGAAACAAAAGCAAAAATGAACTACTGGGACTTGATCAAAATAAAAAGCTTCTGCACAGCGAAGGAAACAATCAACAAAACTAAAAGGCAACTGACAGAATGGGAGAAGATATTTGTAAATGACGTATCAGATAAGGGGTTAATATCTAAAATCTATAAAGAACTTAACAAACTTAACACCCAAAAAACAAATAATCCAGTGAAGAAATGGGCAAAAGACATGGATAGGCACTTTCTAAACATGACATCCAGACGGACAACTGACACATGGCAATATGCTCAACATCACTCATCATCAGGAAAATACAAATCAAAACCACAATGAGATACCACCTTATACCTGTCAGAATGGCTAACATTAACAACTCAGGCAACAACAGGTGTTGGCAAGGGTGTGGAGAAAGAATATCTCTTTTGCATTGTTGGTGGGAATTCAAGCTGGTGCAGCCACTCTAGAAAACAGTATGGAGGTACCTCAAAAAACTAAAAATAGAACTCCCCTACAACCAAGCAATTGCACTACTAAGCATTTATCCAAGGGATACAGGTGTGCTGTTTTGAAGGGACACATGCACCCCCATGTTTATAGCATCACTATCAACAATAGCCAAAATAAGGAAAAAGCCCAAATGTCCATCGATGGATGAATGGATAAAGAAGATGTGGTATGTATATATATATATATATATATATATATATATATATATATATAATGGAGTATTCCTTGGTAATCAAAAAGAATGAAATCTTGCCATTTGCAACTATGTAGATGGAACTGGAGTGTATTATGCTAAATGAAATTAGTCAGTCAGAGAAAGACAATAATCATATGACTTTACTCATATGAGGACTTTAAAAAAAACAGATGAGCATAAGGGAAGGGAAACAAAAATAATATAAAAACAGGGAGGAGGACAAAACAGAAGAGACTCATAAATATGGAGAACAAACTGAGGGTTGCTGGAGGGGTTGTGGGAGGGGGAATGGGCTAAATGGGTAAGGGCACTAAGGAATCTACTCCTGAAATCATTGTTGCACTATATGGTAACTAATTTGGATGTAAATTTTAAAAATATAAAGAAATAAAAGAAAAAAGAAAAAAAAAGAAAAGTCTTTTGGAAAATAACCCTTTTTAAAGACTTCTTAGTAAGCAAATATCCAAAGAAGCTCATAAATAAACAATCTCCTCTGCTCTTGGAATAAGCATTTAAATAATAATTACTAATGGGGACCTGGGTGGCTCAATTGGTTAAGTGTCCAACATCAGCTCAGGTCATGATCTCATGGTTCGTGAGTTTGATCCCCGCGTCAGACTCTGCTGACAGCTCAGGCTCTGAGTGATTTCATTACATCATTTTCTGCCTGACAATTTCACCAATTTCACTGATAGTAATATATATATATATATACATACATATATATATATACATATATGTATGTATATATATATACATACATACATGTATGTATGTATATATATATATACATACATACATATATGTATGTATATATATATAACTTTTCAACAAATACTTTAAGCAAATTTGCAACATTTTTTTGGTAATAATACCAGCTATTATTATAGGCACTGGGTATATGAAAGTGAAATAAGCAGAGTCCCTGCCCTTCTCTACTTTACAGCCTATTAATCCAAAACCTCAAATCAAAGCAAAATGTAATACAGAAAGAACAACTCCTCATCGGTATCTATTACGTTTAGAAAAATTCATGGTAAGGAAATGAATCAAGGATGACTTGAGTTTCTGGATTTAACAGTTAGATAGATAGTAATATCACATTCAAAATAGATGAAAGTAAAGGGCTTATTTTGTTTGGTTTATTTGATTACAATTTCTTTATTTGAGTCCTTAACTCAATATTAATGTACTTATGGATTTGGTGAAGTTCTCTTTTGTATTTCAGCAATTGAATCTTCACTGAGATAAATCAAATTAATACATGATCTTGACTTTTCACATGCAGTTCCTTTCTACAGATCTATATTTGTTTCATTTAAGCACTTACTTTTAAAAGTGCTGTTATTTCTTACAATGGTACCATTTGTTTTGTAATTGAAAATAAATACATATAAAATAAGTTTATTTCCATCTCCCATCCTCTAAATACTCTGTATGGTTTATCTCATTCTTTACCCAAATTGATATTTGCAGTTGCATCTTCACAAATATTTCAATCCTTAAACCAAATTTAACTTCCTAGAGTTATTGGTTCGATAATCTGCCATGAAGCAAAAGAAACGAGAAGTTGAGAAGAGGAAACTAGTGTTATGAGATTATTGATTCCAGATGTTTCACTTACTTCTTTGGGGGATTTTATTGACTTAAGTTATACAAATCCTCCTCTATAAATTCTTACTCAGGTTGGCAAAGATTGTATTCTGTTTCTCCCTAAACACCTTCATAAACTTTTAAGAGAGTTCACATTTAATAGAGGAGGAAGCAAAAATGTCACGGTCACATTAAATGTTATGAAGTTTAAAAAGACCAAAAAATAAAAGACATAGTTGACTGATTGAATCCATATCCACTGAGGCTTAAGGTATGTCAATACAGCACAGCATTCTAAAGCATTTCATGGTTTTCCTTTCTTTCATAGAGCAGTAAGCCATTCTGCAAATTAAATTTGATTGAAATGACTCTTAATTATACCTCATATCTTAAAATTTTTACCTTGATCTCAAAATTAGCCTCTTCAATGCTCTTCTTCACTGCATTTTATTAGGCATTTGAAGAAAAGTAGAACCAACACATTTTAAATAATTCTCAGCACATTTATTTTAAATAAAATGGATCTGATGCATCAATCCTACATATGTGTCATATGTAATTAAATCTGGGACAATAATGTTGTCTTATATCTACATTTGATATTTTTGAAAAAAATCTTGATGAAATGGGTCTTATCTTTCAGTTTTTTCATAATGTAATGTTATTACTATAAATTTCTGAAACTTTTTTTTCTTAACATAGCACAGAAATGTAACAGATTACTAATGTATCATCACCATCCAAAGAGTGTATTCATCGTGTGATGGAGCTTATAATACATATTTAACTCAAGAAGAATGAGAGACCTGATATATAGGTTCCCAGTGATCTAGAAAAGTGACCAAAAAAAAAAAAATCCAAAGCTAGTTTTGAGAAATCTGAAGTTCTTACCTCAGGGAAGACATTTTCTAGTCTATTACTCTAAGATCAAGAGAGGGCAAGATGTGTGCTTGGCTGTTAGCCTAATTGGATATAATGTGCAAATATAGAAACATAAATACTCTCCCTTGCTGTATAGTAACATCAGCCCTGTGAATTTTGGGAAACCCCATGAAGATGCACAGTCCGGCAACACTGAACAGCCAGTGGGTACTCAAAGAGCTAAAATAATTTGGAACCCATCTATTCCAGATGGATATACCAGGTTATTTTATTTGAGGGACAAGGATCTCGCTCTCTCTCTCTCTCACTCTCCCTCTCCCTCTCCCTCTCTCTCTCTTCCTCTCGAGAGGTGAAAAATAAGTTCAGAAAATTATGTTGCATTCAAGTTGTGGTGGTCTTTTGATGCCAGAAGAAGGATTTTGGTTTTTATTCTGTAAATGAGGAACCACTGAACAAACTATTTGCGAAATGGCCTTCTCTAAGGTAAATAAAGTAATCAAAGTGACTGTAAGTCCATGAATCCCAGATTCAAGGTTCAACTCATTTGCAAACCAGCCTGCAAGAAATTTTGAGGGGGACTCTCTGAGGGGAGAAAAGACAGAAAGAAAAAAAAGACCCAAAGCAACAAAGACTACAAAGGACCAGAGAACACCACCAGAAACTCCAACTCGACAAGAAACATAATGGCAATAAATTAATATCTTTCAGTACTTACTCTAAATGTCAATGGACTAAATGTTCCAATCAAAAGACATAGGGTAACAGAATCGATAAGAAAACAAGATCCATCTATATGCTGTTTACAAGAGACCAACTTTAGACCTAAAGGCACCTTCAGATTGAAAATAAGCGAATGGAGAACCACATATCATGCTAATGGTCAACAAAAAAAAGCCAGAGTAGACATACTTATATCAGACAATCTAGACTTTAAAATAAAGACTGCAACAAGAGATTAACAAAGGCATTATGTCATAATTAAGGGGTCTATACACCAAGAAGACCTAACAATTGTAAACACTTATACTCCAAATATGAAACACTCAAAAGTATAAATCAATTAATCACAAACATAAAGTGAACTCATTGATAATAATACAATAATACAATACTCATTGATAATAATACAATAATAGTAGGGGACTTCAACACCTCACTCACAGCAATGGACAGATCATCTAATCAAAAAATCAACAAGGAAACAATGGCTGCACTGGACCAGATAGACTTAAACAAATATATTTAGAACATTTCATCCTAAAGCAGCAGAATATGCATTCTTCTCCAGTGCACATGGAACATTCTCCAGAATAGACCACATACTGGGACACAAATCAACCCTCAGCAAGTACAAAAAGACTGAGATCATGCAGTGCATATTTTCAGACCACAATGCTGTGAAACTCGAAATCAACCAACCACAAGAAAAAATTTGGAAAGATAACAAATACTTGGAGACTAAAGAACATCCTACTAAAGAAAGAATGGGCTAACCAAGAAGTTAAAGAAAAAATTAAAAAGTACATGGAAACCAATAAAAATGACAACACCACAGCCCAAAACCTATGGGATGCAGCAAAGGCAGTCATAAGAGGAAAGTATATAGTAATCCAGGCCTTCCTAAAGAAAAAAGGAAGTTCTCAGAAATACAACTTATATCTTAAAGAGCTGGAAAAAGAACAGCAAATAAAACCCAAAAATAGCAGAAGACAGGAAATAATAATGATTAGAGCAGAAATCAATGCTATCAAAAGCAAAAAACAAAACAAAACAAAATAAAAAAGTAGAACAGATCAATTAAATCGGAAGTTGTTTCTTTGAAAGAATTAACAAAATTAATAAACACTTAGCCAATTCTGGTCAAAAAGAAAAACTAAAGGACCCAAATAAATAAAATCAAGAATGAAAGAGGAGAGGTCACAACCAACACAGCAGAAATAAAAACAATAATAAGAGAATATTATGAGCAATTACATTCCAATAAAATGGGCAATCTGGAAGAAAGGGACAAATTCCTAGAAACATATATACTACCAAAACTGAAACAGGAAGAAATAGAAAATTTGAACACACCCATAACCAGTAAAGAAATTGAATTAGTAATCAAAAATCTGCCAAAAAACAAGAGTCCAGGGCCAGATGGCTTTCCAGGGGAATGATACCAAACATTTAACGAAGAGTTAACACCCATTCTCTTCAAGCTGTTCCAAAAAATAGAAATGGAAGGAAAACTTCCAAACTCTTTCTATGAAGCCAGCATTACCTTGATTCCAAAACCAGTCGAAGACACCACTAAAAAGAAGAACTATAGACCAATTTCCCTGATGAACATGGATGCAAAAAAGCTCAATGAGATATTAGCCAATCAGATCCAACAATACATTAAAAAAATTATTCACTATGACCAAGTGGGATTTATACCTGGAATACAGGGTTGGTTCAATATCTGCAAAACAATAATTGTGATACATAACATCAATAAAAGAAAGGACAAGAACCACATGATCCTCTCAAAAGATGCAGAGAAAACATTAGACACAATACAGCATCCTTCCCTGATAAAAACCTTCAAGAAAGTAGGGATAGAAGGATCATACATCAAGATCATAAAAGCCATGTATGAAAGACCCAATGCTAATATCATCCTCAATGGGGAAAAGCTGAGAGCTTTCCCCATAAGGTCAGGAACAAGTCCAGGATGCCCACTTTCACCACTGTTATTCAACATAATATTGGAAGTCTTAATCTCAGCAATCAGACAACACAAAGAAATAAAAGGCATCCACATCGGCCAGGAGGAGGTCAAACTTTCACCTTTTGCAGATGAAATGATACTCTATATGGAAAACTCAAAAGATTCCACCAAAAAACTACTGAACTGATCCAGGAATTCAGCAAAGTGGCAGGATATAAAATCAATTCACAGAAATTGGTTGTCTTCCTATACACCAATAATGAAGCAACAGAAAGAGAAATCAAGGAATAGATCCTGTTTACAATTGCACCAAAAACCAAAAAATACCTAGGAATGAATCTAACCGAAGAGGTGAAAAATCTATACACTGAAAACTATAGAAAGCTTAGGAAAGAAATTGAAGAAGACACACAAAAAAATGGAAAAATATTCCATGCTCCTGGATTGGAAGAATATTGTTGAAGTGTCGATACTACCCAAAGCAATGGCATATTAAATGCAATCCCTATCAAAATAACACCAGCATTCTTCACAGAGATAGAACAAACCATGCTAAAATTTGTATGGAACCAGAAAAGACCCCAGATAGCCAAAGCAATCTTGAAAAAGAAAACCAAAGCAAGAGGCATCACAAACCTGAACTTCAAGCTGTATTACAAAGCTGTAATTATCAAGACAGTATGGTACTGGCACAAAACCAGACACTCAGATCAATGGAACAGAATAGAGAACCCAGAAATGGACCTACAAACATATGGCCAACTAATCTTTTACAAAGCAGGAAAGAATATCCAATAGAATGAAGACAGTCTCTTCAGCAAGTAGTGCTGGGAAAACTGGACAGCAACATGCAGAAAAATTTACTCAAAAAAATTTTAAGCTTATTTATTTATCTTGAGAGGGAGAGAGAGACTGTACACAAGTTGGGGAGAGGCAGAGAGTAAAGGAGAGAGAGAATCCCAAGCAGGCCCAACGCTCAACATGGAGCCCAACACAGGTCTTGATCCCATGACCCAGATATCACTACTTGAGCTGATACCACGAGTAAGATGCTTAAGCTACTGAGACACCCAGGCACCCCAGGATTAACTTTTAATAGGACATTGTTTAGAATGAATTTCAGAAAGAGGGTTTATCTTGCCTCATTGACAATAATTATGTTACACATCAGTTGATAAAAACTTTTTGAATAATGCTTAGACTACCTGGATTTCTTTATAGTATCCCAAATAACCATAATTCTGGATAGAATTAATCAGTATGTTGTCTCCATGTATTTTGTTTCTGTTTCCATTATTGTCATGTATACATATAATAAAGGGAAGGTTAAACTGTGAATAGTATTTTTACAGTTTTTTTCAAGAATTGTTAAGTATACATGAGATTTTAGAAAATTAGAGGTAAATAGCATTTTTATTTACTTTATTTACTAAATAGCTACTTATTGTATAATTGGATAACCAAACCATTAAAAAGGAAGCACTATTTCAACATCCATCAGTGCAAGAGAGATATATATCCTATACATCTTAGATTTTAATTTATTTCATAATTGGTAGATTATTTCATTATTATAGTATTGCAATCTGTTTTCCTTTCTTGAACTAAATTTACATTTATTTTAACGTTATACCTAAGGCATTAAATTGTAAATTATGCAAATCCCATTTCTTCAACCCAATTGATATTAATTATCTATGCTGGAGACATTAGCTTTGTGTAGTTCTCCAAAACAAAACAAAACCAATCTTTGGGGTGCCTAAGGCATGATATCATTACAGAATCGCTTGTTACTTCATCAAGGCCCTCGTCAAGTGCAAATTAAGCTTTTCTAGAGCTTGAGAATGGTGAGTAAATATACCTGTGGTAGAAATATTCAGTTATGGTTCAGTGTACATTGACAAGGAACCCTCAGGACAGAGAAAAAAAAAAGGACTTTATGAGATGCATAAAGATTAAGTGGTTACATATATACTAGATACTTAGTAAGTTTTGTTTATTTGTTTTCCTTTTTCTTTATCTCAAGCAAATGGAAAAGACAGTTCTTTTAAAAATTTTTGGTGGAGATTAGTACCATTTGATTATTTATATTTTAATTTAATTGTTTAATAACATATTTAAATACTTTATTAGTTAGTAATGATAATATTTTGCCTACATGGTGTAAAAACATGGTACAGAATGTAAAAAATAATAATAATAATTCATGTATAGCCAGAATGTCATTGTATAGATATGTTTTTAGGTTTTTTTTAAGCTTTATTTATTTATTTTTTTATATATGAAATTTATTGTCAAATTGGTTTCCATACAACACCCAGTGCTCATCCCAAAAGGTGCCCTCCTCAATACCCATCACCCACCCTACCCTCCCTCCCACCCCCCATCACCCTCAGTTTGTTCTCAGTTTTTAACAGTCTCTTATGCTTTGGCTCTCTCCCACTCTAACCTCTTTTTTTTTTTTCCTTCCCCTCCCCCCATGGGTTTCTGTTAAGTTTCTCAGGATCCACATAAGAGTGAAACCATATGGTATATGTCTTTCTCTGTATGGCTTATTTCACTTAGCATCACACTCTCCAGTTCCATCCACGTTGCTACAAAAGGCCATATTTCATTCTTTCTCATTGCCAGGTAGTATTCCATCGTGTATATAAACCACAATTTCTTTATCCATTCATCAGTTGATGGACATTTCGGCTCTTTCCATAATTTGGCTATTGTTGAGAGTGCTGCTATAAACATTGGGGTACAAGTGCCCCTATGCATCAGCACTCCTGTATCCCTTGGGTAAATTCCTAGCAGTGCTATTGCTGGGTCATAGGGTAGGTCTATTTTTAATTTTCTGAGGAACCTCCACACTGCTTTCCAGAGCGGCTGCACCAATTTGCATTCCCACCAACAGCGCAAGAGGGTTCCCATTTCTCCACATCCTCTCCAGCATCTATAGTCTCCTGATTTGTTCATTTTGACCACTCTGACTGGTGTGAGGTGATATCTGAGTGTGGTTTTGATTTGTATTTCCCTGATAAAGAGCGACGTTGAACATCTTTTCATGTGCCTGTTGGCCATCCGGATGTCTTCTTTAGAGAAGTGTCTATTCATGTTTTCTGCCCATTTCTTCACTGGGTTATTTGTTTTTCGGGTGTGGAGTTTGGTGAGCTCTTTATAGATTTTGGATACTAGCCCTTTGTCCGATATGTCATTTGCAAATATCTTTTCCCATTCCATCGGTTGCCTTTTAGTTTTGTTGGTTGTTTCCTTTGCTGTGCAGAAGCTTTTTATCCTCATAAGGTGCCAGTAATTCACTTTTGCTTTTAATTCCCTTGCCTTTGGGGATGTGTCGAGTAAGAGATTGCTACGGCTGAGGTCAGAGAGGTCTTTTCCTGCTTTCTCCTCTAAGGTTTTGATGGTTTCCTGTCTCAAATTCAGGTCCTTTATCCATTTTGAGTTTCTTTTTGTGAATGGTGTGAGAAAGTGGTCTAGTTTCATTCTTCTGCATGTTGTTGTCTAGTTCTCCCAGCACCATTTGTTAAAGAGACTGTCTTTTTTCCATTGGATGTTCTTTCCTGCTTTGTCAAAGATGAGTTGGCCATACATTTGTGGGTCTAGTTCTGGGGTTTCTATTCTATTCCATTGGTCTATGTGTTTTTGTGCCAATACCATGCTGTCTTGATGATGACAGCTTTGTAGTAGAGGCTAAAGTCTGGGATTCTGATGCCTCCTGCTTTGGTCTTCTTCTTCAAAATTACTTTGGCTATTCGGGGCCTTTTGTGGTTCCATATGAATTTTAGGATTGCTTGTTCTAGTTTCGAGAAGAATGCTGGTGCAATTTTGATTGGGATTGCATTGAATGTGTAGATAGCTTTGGGTAGTATTGACATTTTGACAATATTTATTCTTCCAATCCATGAGCAGGGAATGTCTTTCCATTTCTTTATATCTTCTTCAATTACCTTCATAAGCTTTCTATAGTTTTCAGCATACAGATCTTTTACATCTTTGGTTAGATTTATCCCTAGGTATTTTATGCTTCTTGGTGCAATTGTGAATGGGATCAGTTTCTTTATTTGTCTTTCTGTTGCTTCATTGTTAGTGTATAAGAATGCAACTGATTTCTGTACATTGATTTTGTATCCTGCAACTTTGCTGAATTCATGTATCGGTTCTAGCGGACTTTTGGTGGAGTCTATCGGATTTTCCATGTATAATATCATGTCATCTGCAAAAAGCGAAAGCTTGACTTCATCTTTGCCAATTTTGATACCTTTGATTTCCTTTTGTTGTCTGATTGCTGATGCTAGAACTTCCAGCACTATGTTAAACGACAGCGGTGAGAGTGGGCATCCCTGTCGTGTTCCTGATCTCAGGGAAAAAGCTCTCAGTTTTTCCCCGTTGAGGATGATGTTAGCTGTGGGCTTTTCATAAATGGCTTTTATGATCTTTAAGTATGTTCCTTCTATCCCGACCTTCTCAAGGGTTTTTATTAAGAAAGGGTGCTGGATTTTGTCAAAGGCCTTTTCTGCATCGATTGGCAGGATCATATGGTTCTTCTCTTTTTTTTTTGTTAATGTGATGTATCACGTTGATTGATTTGCGAATGTTGAACCAGCCCTGCAGCCCAGGAATGAATCCCACTTGATCATGGTGAATAATTCTTTTTATATGCCGTTGAATTCGATTTGCTAGTATCTTATTGAGAATTTTTGCATCCATATTCATCAGGGATATTGGCCTGTAGTTCTCTTTTTTTACTGGGTCTCTGTCTGGTTTAGGAATCAAAGTAATACTGGCTGCATAGAATGAGTCTGGAAGTTTTCCTTCCCTTTCTATTTCTTGGAATAGCTTGAGAAGGATAGGTATTATCTCTGCTTTAAATGTCTGGTAGAACTCCCCTGGGAAGCCATCTGGTCCTGGACTCTTATTTGTTGGGAGATTTTTGATAACCGATTCGATTTCTTCGCTGGTTATGGGTCTGTTCAAGCCTTCTATTTCCTCCTGATTGAGTTTTGGAAGAGTGTGGGTGTTTAGGAATTTGTCCATTTCTTCCAGGTTGTCCAATTTGATGGCATATAATTTTTCATAGTATTCCCTGATAATTGTTTGTATCTCTGAGGGATTGGTTGTAATAATTCCATTTTCATTCATGATTTTATCTATTTGGGTCATCTCCCTTTTCTTTTTGAGAAGCCTGGCTAGAGGTTTGTCAATTTTGTTTATTTTTTCAAAAAACCAACTCTTGGTTTCGTTGATCTGCTCTACAGTTTTTTTAGATTCTATATTGTTTATTTCTGCTCTGATCTTTATGATTTCTCTTCTGCTGGGTTTAGGCTGCCTTTGCTGTTCTGCTTCTATTTCCTTTAGGTGTGCTGTTAGATTGTGTATTTGGGATTTTTCTTGTTTCTTGAGATAGGCCTGGATTGCAATGTATTTTCCTCTCAGGACTGCCTTCGCTGCGTCCCAAAGCGTTTGGATTGTTGTATTTTCATTTTCGTTTGTTTCCATATATTTTTTAATTTCTTCTCCAATTGCCTGGTTGACCCACTCATTCATTAGTAGGGTGTTCTTTGACCTCCATGCTTTTGGGGGTTTTCCAGACTTTTTCCTGTGGTTGATTTCAAGCTTCATAGCATTGTGGTCTGAAAGTATGCATGGTATAATTTCAATTCTTGTAAACTTATGAAGGGCTGTTTTGTGACCAAGTATATGGTCTATCTTGGAGAATGTTCCATGTGCACTTGAGAAGAAAGTATATTCTGTTGCTTTGGGATGCAGAGTTCTAAATATATCTGTCAAGTCCATCTGATCCAATGTGTCATTCAGGGCCCTTGTTTCTTTATTGACCATGTGTCTAGATGATCTATCCATTTCTGTAAGTGGGGTGTTAAAGTCCCCTACAATTACCACATTCTTATCAATAAGGTTGCTTATATTTATGAGTAATTGTTTTATATATCTGGGGGCTCCGGTATTCAGCGCATAGACATTTATAATTGTTAGCTCTTCCTGATGGATAGACCTGTAATTATTATATAATGCCCTTCTTCATCTCTTGTTACAGACTTTAATTTAAAGTCTAGTTTGTCTGATATAAGTATGGCTACTCCAGCTTTCTTTTGGCTTCCAGTAGCATGATAGATAGTTCTCCATCCCCTCACTCTCAATCTAAAGGTGTCCTCAGATCTAAAATGAGTCTCTTGTAGACAGCAAATAGATGGGTCTTGTTTTTTTATCCATTCTGATACCCTATGTCTTTTGGTTGGCGCATTTAATCCATTTACATTCAGTGTTATTATAGAAAGATACAGGTTTAGAGTCATTGTGATGTCTGTATGTTTTATGCTTGTAGCGATGTCTCTGGTACTTTGTCTCACAGGATCCCCCTTAGGATTTCTTGTAGGGCTGGTTTCATAGTGACAAATTCCTTCAGTTTTTGTTTGTTTGGGAAGACCTTTATCTCTCCTTCTATTCTAAATGACAGACTTGCTGGATAAAGGATTCTCGGCTGCATATTTTTTCTGTTTAGCACACTGAAGATATCGTGCCAAGCCTTTCTGGCCTGCCAAGTTTCAAAAGAGAGATCAGTCACGAGTCTTATAGGTCTCCCTTTATATGTGAGGGCACGTTTATCCCTTGCTGCTTTCAGAATTTTCTCTTTATCCTTGTATTTTGCCAGTTTCACTATGATATGTCATGCAGAAGATCGATTCAAGTTACGTCTGAAGGGAGTTCTCTGTGCCTCTTGAATTTCAATGCCTTTTTCCTTCCCCGGTTCAGGGAAGTTCTCAGCTATAATTTCTTCAAGTACCCCTTCAGCACCTTTCCCTCTCTCTTCTTCCTCTGGGATACCAATTATGCGTATATTATTTCTTTTTAGTGTATCACCTAGTTCTCTAATTTTCCCCTCATACTCCTGGATTTTTTTATCTCTCTTTCTCTCAGCTTCCTCTTTTTCCATAACTTTATCTTCTAGTTCACCTATTCTCTCCTCTGCCTCTTCAATCCGAGCCGTCGTCGTTTCCATTTTGTTTTGCATTTCGTTTAAAGCGCTTTTCAGCTCCTCGTGACTGTTCCTTAGTCCCTTGATCTCTGTAGCAATAGATTCTCTGCTGTCCTCTATACTGTTTTCAAGCCCAGCGATTAATTTTATGACTATTATTCTAAATTCACTTTCTGTTATATTATTTAAATCCTTTTTGATCAGTTCATTGGCTGTTGTTATTTCCTGGAGATTCTTCTGAGGGGAATTCTTCCGTTTGGTCATTTTGGATAGTCCCTGGAGTGGTGAGGACCTGCAGGGCACTTCCCCTGTGCTGTGGTGTATAACTGGAGTTGGTGGGCGGGCCGCAGTCCGACCTGATGTCTGCTCTCAGCCCACCACTGGGGCCACAGTCAGACTGGTGTGTGCCTTCTCTTCCCCTCTCCTAGGGGCGGGATTCACTGTGGGGTGGCATGGCCCATCTGGGCTACTTGCACAGTGCCAGGCTTGTGGTGCTGGGGATCTGGCGTATTAGCTGGGGTGGGTAGGCAAGGTGCACGGGGGCAGGAGGGGCAGTTTTAGCTCGCTTTTCCTTAGGTGATCCACTTCAGAAGGGGCCCGTGGCAGCGGGAGGGAGTCAGATCCGCTGCCAGAGGTTTGGCTCCGCAGAAGCACAGAGTTGGGTGGTTGTGCTGAGCGAGTAAGTTCCCTGGCAGCAACTGGCTCCCTTTGGGATTTTGGCTGGGGTATTGGCGGGGGAGATGGCGCTGGCGAGCGCCTTTGTTCCCCACCAAACTGAGCTCTGTCATCCGGGGGCTCAGCAGGTCTCCCTCCCTTTGTCCTCCAGCCTTCCCGCTTTCTGAGAAGAGCTGTTAACTTATGACCTCCCAGACGCTAAGTCGCGCTTGCTGTGGGAACATAGTCCATCAGGTCCCTCCGCTTTTGCCAGCCAGACTCGGGTGCTCTGCTTGGCTGGCGAGCCGCCTCTCCGCCCCGGCTCCCTCCTGCCAGTCCGTGGAGCCCGCACCGCCTTGCCGCCCCTCCTACCGTCTTCCGTGGGCCTCTCCTCTGTGCTTGGCTCCTGAGACTCCATTCTGCTAATCCTCTGGCGGTTTTCTGGGTTATTTAGGCAGGTGTAGGTGGAATCTAAGTGATCAGCAGGACGCGCGTGAGCCCAGCATCCTCCTACGCCGCCATCTTCCCTCTCCCGATATGTTTTTAGTTTTAAACAACTAAATTGCCATGTGCACAAATAAATACATAGTCTAACATGGGGAAATACACACTTAACGCTGTGATCCAATATTAAAATTTGTAAAAGATGTGTTATACCTGAAAATAGTCCATGGTGAATAACATGTAGGTCAAAAAAGTTAGCTTACTGAATAATTTGAACCTAATGACTACCTATACATAACCTCCATCCCACTTTTTACAAATGGAGATTTGACTGCTTTGCTAGGCTGTACTGGAGATCCCTTCATTCCTTACTGTTGTAGGTCTATTCTTTCTCAATAAGAACTTTAAAAAAAAGATTAAAAGTTTCACAGAGGGGAACTATTTGGCAGTCAAGTATATACAGGTGTGTTGTGTCTCCGCTTGAAATTTTTAATAAAATTCTGAAGGTTAAATTATAAGAGACCATAATATATCAGGTATCCAAGACTGAATCTTTTAATATATCTATTCTAAGCTACAGCTTCTTCATAAAGACTCTATTTAAAAACAAATTTTGTTTGCTTGACTCTTGAATTCATTTCTGCTTAATCACCTAATCAAACACATCAACTGAGGATCTAAAATACTTATTTTGTGTGTGTTATTTTCAATAGTCTAGAGCAATTTACCTCCATTAATTTAGAATTCTAAACATAAATTTTACTGCCTGAAAATGACTTAATTGAGTAATGGAACTGTCTGATTTAGCTGGAAATTTGATTTTTCTTTCATTATTCATATGTGATGTGGTATTCCAGCAATTCTTGTTTATACATTTCAAACTTACACAAAATGAGGAAGTTTTATGTTCATCTCTGAGTCCTTATACTGGGATTATGGAGAGGGGAGGTGAAGAGGTTGAGAGGGAAATGCCAATTTATATGTTTCTGTCTGAGGATGTAAGTATTTAGCATACAGCACTAGGAGCTCTATTACTTACTTACATCACACATGAAATTAATGCCCCCTTCAAAATGTTAGAGCATCTAGGAAAACATTACATTGTAAGAGAAGGAGAAACTGCTTTAGGGTTATGATCTTTTGATGAGACTTGTATGGCAAATGTTTGAAGATGGTAAATATTTTGACATGCAGGGAAATAAGGATATAATTAAGACATTTTGGTGATATTTCATTCAAACAAAATAAAATAAACACTGGTATCATTGGCCAGCAGTACCTCACTGGGTTGTGGTTAAACTATTTTTGATTAAAAAAAAAAGCCTAATGTGAATGTGAGAAACCAATTGGTATTTTTCACTAATCTGTAAATATCACCAGATGGATTCAATTATATCTCGTGTGGTAGGATGTATTCTTGAAGTCTTAGTGTACTACAAGCAAATTATACCTGAGGCCATGGAAGAAAGGTTATCAGACTTGGTGCCTGAGTGGCTCAGTAGGTTGAGAGTCTGACTCTTTATTTCAGCTCAGGTCCTGATCCCAGGGTCATAGGATTGAGCCCTGTGTTGGACTACACACTGAGCATGGAACCTGCTTAAGATTCCCTCTTTCTCTCCCTCTGACCCTCTCCCCCACTCACACATGCTCTCTCTCTATCTAAAGATAAATAATAAATTTAAAAAAAGAAAGGTTATCATACTAAAGTAATATGCTCAATTCATACATTCTGTTAAATCATACAGCAAATCAAAAGAGAAAAAGTGGGTTAAAAAAACTTACAAAATAGAGCAAGTAGAATGGAAGAACACAGATCTAGTATTATACAGTGTTTATATATCCTTTCCTCTGTCTGCCATATCAGCCTTCCCTGCTGATGGGGTTCTAGGAACCTGAGTCTAAGTGTTACTGAACAAGAGGTTCAGTTGTCCCAAGGGCAGCACTCACTTTATACAGAAGACAAACCCAGGTCCTCTGAATTCTGGCCAGTAGCTGAAACTCACTGACAACTTGCCAAACATCCCTGGGTTTTATCTGCATACATATCTCAGGTAGGAGATATATGGAACCAGAATGAGCATCACCAAAGTTTGATGAATATTTAGTGTTCCATGACTATTTAGTACTTACTTGATACTTTTCTCCCTTCCTATCTATGTTTGACACACTTAGGCTGAACTTACTTTATCTATGTCTAAAATTTCTCACAAACTACTTATCTATTCTAAGTTTTATCTATCATCCAAATTTGTTTCTGTGATCTTTTATAAAAGAATTTACTAATCTTAAATAATACAACAATAATGCCATTATAGATTGGAATATCAAAATTTCTATGGTGTCATGTGAATTAATCATGAGGTAAAAATGTGGATGTTTCCTGTTATAACTCAGAGCTTATTATAAGTACTTTTGAAGTTCTTGTAGAATTCTTGGGCTTTCCAGGTAGATTCTTTCCCATAACTTTCCCCATAATATGATTCATATAGCCAAAGCCTAGAAACATAATGAGCAGATCATGCGATAGAATATTTCTCCTCTTTCTGTTCTTCTCCATCTCTTCCCCTTCTACCTCCTCCTCTCCCTCTCCTTCATCTTTCTTCTCCTTGTCCATTTCATTTCATTCTGCCTCCTTCCTGCTAATTTTAATACGGAAAATTGTGGCTAATTACTTGCAAACTATTTACCTATTAATCTTTTATCCAACTAAAACATATCTTACTTCATATAAGTAATAGGAAATAGAAACCCACTAAGTACTAACCGATTAAAGTTAGTTTCCCTAACTGAGAAGCAGAACACTGTTTAAATTATGATTTCTTCCTTCTGGCATCAGGTAGGTGTTATTGAGGGTCTGCTCATTCAGATAATTTTTCTTTTTTTGTCTTTTCTTTTGATTTTTTAAATTCCAGTGTAATTAACACACGATGTTATATTAGTTTCAGGTGGTACAATACACAGTGATTCAACAATTCTGTATATTACTTAGTGCTGATCATTCTTAATCCCCTATTTCACCCATCCCCCTACCTACTTCCCTTCTGATAACCACTGACTTGTTCTGTATATTTAAGACTCTGTATTTTGGCTTGTCTCTTTTTTCTTTGTTCATTTGATTTTTTCTTAAATTTCATATATAAGGAAAATCAAATAATATGTGTCTTTCTCTGATTGACTTATTTCACTTAGCATTATACCCATTAGATGCTTCCATGCTGTTGCAAATGGGAAAATTTTCATCCTTTTTTATGGCAGAGTGATTTTTCTTTATATATATATACTACTTCTGTATCCATTAGCCTGTGGATAGACAATTGGGTTGTTTCCAAAATTTGAATACTGTGCACTGTAATAAACATCGGGGTGTATATATCTTCTCAAAGAAGTTTTTTGATATTCTTTGACTAAATACCCAATAGTAGAATTACTGGATAATATGATGTCTCTATTTTTAACTTTTTGAAAAAAACTCCATAGTGTTTTCAACAGTGGCTGCGCCAGTTTACATTCCCACCAACAGTGCACAATGGTTCCTTTATAACCACATTGTCCCCAAGACTTGTTATTTCTTGCATTTTTAGCCATTCTGACAGGTGTGAGGTGGTATCTCATTGTAGTTTTGATTTACATTCCCCTGATGATGAGTGATGTTGAATATCTTCTCATGCATCTGTTGGCCGTCTGTATGCCTTCTTTAAAGAAATGTTGTTCATATCTTATGCCCATATTTTAATTGGAATATTTTTTGGTGTTGAGTCATATAAGTTCTTTACATATTTTGGGTGTTAATCCCTTATCAGACATATTGTTCACAAATATACTTTCCTATTCAGTAGATTGTCTTTTTGTTTTGTTGATTGTTTCCTTCACTGTGTATAAATAAAAAAGAAAATAAAAAAGAAGCTTTTTATTTTGATGAAGTCCCAATAGTTTATTTATATTTTGTTTCCCTTGCCTTAGAAGACATATCTAGAAAAAATATTTCTAGAGCCAATGTCAGAGAAATTACTACCTGTGCTGTCTTCTAGGATTTTTATGGTTTCAGGAGTCACACTTGAGTCTTTATCCATTTTGAGCTTCTGTGTATGGCATAAGAAAGTGGTCCGGTTTGCATGCAGCTGTCCAGTTTTCCCAACACCATTTGTTGATGAGACTTTTTCCCATTCTATATTCTTGCCTCTTTTGTCATTGGTTAACTGACTATATAAGTTGGGGTTATTTCTAGGTTCTCTATGCTGTCATTAAGCTATTTTTGTGCTGGTACCATATTATTTTGATTAATATAGTTTTGTTGTATATTTTGAAATCTGGGATTTGTGATACCTCTTGTTCTTCTTTTTCAAAATTGCCTTTAGTATTTGGGGTCTTTTGTGGATCCACACAAATTTTAGGATTATTTGTTCTAGTTTTGTGGAAAAAAAAATCTGCTGGCATTTTGATAGGGATTGCATTAAATCTTTGGATTGATTGGGTAAGATGGACATTTTAACAGTATTTTTTCTCATCATTCATGAGCATGGAATGTCTTACTATTTCTTTGGGTTGTCTTCAATTTTTTTCATTAATGTTTTATAGTTTTCAGAGTACAAGTTTTTTACCTCATTGGCTAAATTTATTCAATTGTAAATGGGACTGTTTTCTTAATTTCTCCTTCTGATACTTCATTATTAGTGTAGAGAAATGCAATGGGTTTCTGTATTTTGATTTTGTATCCTATGACCTTGCAGAATTCATTTATCAGTCTACTATTTTTTGGTAAAGTACTTAGGGTTTTTTCTACATAGTGTCATTCATCCACAAATAGTGAAAGTGTTACTTCTTCCTTACTGATTTGGATGCCTTGTATTTCTTTTTGTTGTCTGATTGCTGTGACTAGGGCTTTCAGTACCATATTGAATAAAAGAGGTGAGAGTGGATATCCTTGTCTTGTTGCTGATCGTAGGGGGAAATTTCATAGTTTTTCACCATTGAGTATGATGCTAGCTGTGTGTTTTTCATATGTGGCCTTTCTTATGTTCAGGTATGCTTCCTCTAAATCTATTTTGTTGAGTTTGTTGTTGTTGTTGTTGTTGTTTTATGATGAATGGATGTTGTACTTTCTCAATTGAGTTTTCTGCATCTATTGAAATGGTTATATGGTTTGTATACTTTCTCTTATTGATGTGATGTATCATGTTGATTGATTTGTGAATACTGAACAACCTGTGCATCCCAAGAATAGATCCTACTTGATTGTGGTGAATGATTTTTTTAAATGTTTTGTCGGATTCAGTTTGTTAATATTTTGTTGAGATTTTTTGCATCTATGTTCATTGAAAATATTGGCTTATAATTCTCTTTATTTGTAGTGCCTTTATCTGATTTTGGCATTAGGGTAATATTGGCCTCATATAATGAATTTGGAAGGCTTTCCTTCCTCTTTTATTTTTTTTTAATAGTTTAAGAAGAATACATATTACCTCTTCTCTAAATTTTTAGTAGAGTTCACTTGTGAATCCATCTGGTCCTGGATTTTTTTGGTTGGGAGTTTTTTGATTACTGACTTGATTTCATTGCTGGTAATTGAGCTGATCAAATTTTCTATTTCTTGCTAATTCAGTTTTGGTAGTTTATATATTTCTAGGAAATATATCTAGTTTTTGCTGAAAAATCAACTGATAGCCTTATGGCGTTTTCCTTGTATATAACTGTTTTATTTTCTCTTGCTGCTTTAAAATTTTTCTCTTTATTACTATGTTTTGCCACTTCAGTTATTATGTGTCTTGGTGTGGAACTTCTTGGGTTACATTGTTGGGAGCTGTCTGTCACTCTTGAATCTGGATTTCTGTTTCTTTCTCCAGATTCAGGAAATTTTGGGCTTTTATTCTTTCAAATAAATTTTCTGCCCCCTTTTCTCTCTCCTCTCTTTCTGGCATTAATTTAAGGCAAATGTTATTAAACTTGATGGTGTTTTCAGCTCCCTTAACCTATTCTCACATTTTATTATTCTTGTTTCTTTTAATTGTTCAGCTTTTTTGCTTTCCATTATTCTGTGCTCCAGATCACTGATCTGTTATTCTGCTTCCTCTAGTCTACTGTATATTCTGCCTAGTGTATTTTTTATTTCAGTTATTGAGTTCTTTAACTCTGGTTCTTTTTTATGTTTTCTCTCTCTTTGTTGAGAGTCTCATTGAGATCCTCCACTCTTTTCTCAAGTCCATTGAATATCTTTATGATAATTTACTTTAAATTGTCTACCAAGTATATTAATTATCTCTGTTTCATTTAGGTATCTTGCCATGGTTTTGTCCTGTTCTTTCATTCGGAATATATTCCTCTGTCTCGTCATTTTGTCTACCTGTCCATGTCTGCTTCTATGTTTTAGGAAAGTCAGCTTTGTCTCCTTCTCTTGAAGAGAATGGCCTCATGAAGAAGAGGTCCTGTAGTGCCCTGCAGTGCAATGTGCCCTTTTTCCTATAACCTGGTATTTCAATGGTTCTATTACGTGTATTTTGTGCAACCTACTGTTGTGTCTGAGCCACATCTGTCTTCAGTCCAGTAATCTCTAATGGATCTCTTTGCTTGGTGTGGACAGGGTTTGGTTCCTGTGTTATTAATGAATCAATATGCCCGCACCCCCACCCCCCCACTTTGGACTTGAATAGGATCAGACCAGGCATTTACCAGAACTGTGGTTGCATCAAACTGCATGGTGCTCTCCCTGTTTTGTGCCCTGTGAAGTTTGCAGGTGGGTGGGTCCTGCAGTCAGACTAGATGTTGCCCCCAGCCTACTTCTGGGACCACAGTTGAACCAGTTCTTGTGATTATGTTTTCTCCTCACCAGGGTATGAGTCACTTTGGATTGGTGCTGCCTGCATCTTTCATGCTTGTGGTGCCACTTTAGATGGACTCCTGCTGAAGGCATGTTGGATGAGGCTGTCCACAGGAGAAGACTATGGTAGAGTGGATAGTGTTAACAAGGCTTGTACCCGTCTACTCTGAGAGGGGACCTGTAACCACTTCAGAGAACTGCTCCATTTGGGTTGCAGGAGGTGGGTACACAGGAAAGTGCAGGGTTGAGATATGCTATCATGTTACCAAGCTATGTGGAGAGTGTTCCCTGGGCTTGTTATAGCAAGTGTGCATGTATCTAGGCTGTGTATTGAAACTAGGGAAATGGCATTCACCAGCTCTTTTGTTCTTGGAAAACTGTCTTTCAATGCTGTATCTTAGCACAACTGTTATGGTGTCTCTTTAAGGGCAGGGTTTAAGTTTCTTATCACCCTCAAACTCTACCATAGCCAAGCCTGCTGATTTTTAAAGTTCATGTGTTAAGCTCCACTGATTATAAGAACTCACAATGTTAAGTCCCTGTGGTTTTCACAACTAAATGTTATAGAGATTCATCTTCCCAGTTTGGCCTCCCATGCCTAGAGGGTGTGGTGTAGCCTTCTCCATGCCTGTGGTTTCCCTCCCTCCCATGGATAGTCTCCCAGGGAGACTATGTCTCCACCTTTTTTACCCTTTTTCATGTGGCCTCTTGTCTACATTTAGCTATGGAAATCTGTTCTGCCAGTCTTCAGGTAATTTTCTAGGTTATTTCACTAATGTGGGTGATATCTAGGAGTATCTGTGGGAAGAGATGAGCTAAGATACTCCTACTCCACCTTCTTCCTTGGAAGCTGCTAATTCAGTTTTTTGATAGGGTCAAACTTATACAATTCTGTCTGAGGATAAAATGTATATCAGAAAGTAGAGACACCAAAGTTAGTATTAACTTATTAAAGAACAGGTTGAAAATAAGTAATCAAAATGAATATATTGTCTACACAAAAGATTCTTAGATATATATTAACATAGTTGTGCATGTTGTTTAAAAGCATAAAGTAGAACAAAACATATTAGGAAAAGTATATGCTTCTCTACCTTTGAGGGTAGATATAGTGATTTCTTAATTTTACTTGCTAGGCAAGGAGTATTAAAAAAAACCATAAATATTATATAGAATTTGTCCTTTATATTTAAACAATGAGTCTCCTTTCTTATTTGATTTTTTTTGGTACATGTCTTATATTTAACCATAACTTATTATTTGGAGCCTTTTGTATTACCTCCATAATTTTAAATATTAAACATTTGAATTGAACTATATATATAAATATAAGCATATAAATTAAAAATTAATTGAAATATTTGTAAAATATTTGTAAAATAATCAACAGGATCACCAAGAACATAGGAATCTATGAAGAACTTACATATATACACGATAAATGAGTAAACTGCAGTAACTTTAGCTGAGGTTGAGTGTATAGCTTTTTAAAACTATTTTTTAAATGTTTATTCACTTTTTTTACAGACAGAAACAGAAGGTGAGCAGGGCAGGAGAAGAGAGAGAGGGAGACACAGAATCTGAAGCAGGCTCCAGAGCTGTCAGCACGTAGCCTGATACAGGGCTCTAACTCATGAACCATGAAATCATGACCTGAGCTGAAGTCAGACGCTCAACCGACTGAGCCACCCAGGTGCCCCGAATGTATAGCTTGTTAATACTGGCAAGAGACACAGGGTTACTCTCTCTTTATAGACACTTTGCTTTAGACAACAATATTCAATAGAAGGAAATCTGAACTTCCATCTTCACCAAGTATTCACTCAAAACAGACCCTAGTATATCGCTGCCACTAAATGAATTAATTTCTTAACCCAGAGTGAGTTGTGGATTTTCAAACATTGCACATGTTTGAAATAATTTTTCAAGTTCAATTAGTTTGTTTCTTTTTGCTTTCACTGGACAAGATGATCTTTATTTTTTTTTAAATTAGTCATATCTATCCCCAATGAAACATTACACCTCTAAAACCCTTTTTAGTTGAACTTTAAACATTGACATTACAACTACTGTGATAATGATAAACAACAGCAGTCTCCTGCTTAGTTACTTATTATTAGTCAACTAAAACATAGACTTTGTGTATTTTAATTAGCAGCCACACAAAAGATTTAAATTCCTGCTTCAGGAGTAGAATGCTTAATTAAGTTACAAAAGGCAGTTTGTAATTAATTATATTCAGTCTGCTCTGTGGTATCCATTTATTTGCCAAAGGGTAAATAAAACTGGTTGACTAGATTATCACCAACTTGAAGCTCAAAGCATAAATATCTTCCTAAGTGAGAGGGGAGTCCAGTGTTCTTTCTAATTATATTTTGTCATAATTTAATTTTATATAACCATTTTGAAATAAGCCAAAGTTCAATTCTTTTGAGCATGCCTATAAAATCTAGCACATGTTTTGTAGTAAATATATACTGGAAATTAAAGAAAAGAAGGGAAGAAATAGAGGAAGGAAGGAGAGGGGAAAAGAGAGAAGAGAGAAAGTCAAGAAAACATGAATCAAGTGAATGAATGACAATTGATCATTTGGTCCTCCTGCAATGTCTTCTAAATAAATTAATAAATTAACAGAAAGAATGTTAGATTGTACATTGAGCCCTGTGTTCTAGGTGTAATCTGTCTTGAAGTAGTTATATAATATTATGCAAGTTGTTTTACCTTCCCTGAATTGAACTTTCATTGAGTTTCCAGATCTTTCAGGTATAGCCTGAAACTCAATGTAAGATTTTACCTTTCCTTTCAAATCTAACCCGCATCCTGTACTTTTTCTATTAATGAATTATTATCTGTAGTAGTTTACAAAAAAGTAGGTGTAATTTTTCCCCTTTCTTAATCAGTAACCCTGGGTGATATGACATTCTATCTCTTTCCATAATAACTTTCAATTATAAAATAAATAAGTCATTGGGATGAAATTACAGCATAGAAAATATGTCAATGATATTGTAAAATCTTTGTGTTGTGACAAATAGTCACCATACTTACTATGGTAAGCATTGCATAATGTATAGAATTGTCAAATCACTCTGTTGTGAGCCTGAAATTAATATAGCATTCTATGCCAACAATACTTCAGTAAAAATAAGTAGAATTTATTTCTACCTTTGATTTTTGTTTGTTTGTTTGGCCTTGTGACTTGCTTTGACTAACATAATGTGGAGGAAGTGATTGTGCACTGCTTCTGAGCCCAAGTCTTATAGTTTTTACATGCTTCTGTTAATTGTTTTTAGAACGCTGCCCAGACTCCATGTGAAAAAGCCTTGTCTGATTTACTGAAGGAGAAGATACTACATGGAAGAGACTACGCATCCCAGCTCAGAGCATAGTAGATTAGCCAGTCCCCAGATGACCCAGCAGGTGACTGCAAATACACTAGCAAACCCAGCCAACATCAGCTAAGATTGGCTCAGTTCAGCAAAAATGGCTGGTTAGCCAAGATATCCATGAGCAATAATAAATTATTGTTTCATTAAAAGTCATTTAGTTTTGGTGTACCCCTCTGAAACATGAAACCATTCTTTTCCCCTTTCTTCCTTTTGGTCCCTACAAATTAGTTACCAAGTGCTCTTGATTTTAATTGAAATGTCTTTCAAATACAGTCTTTGCATTCCTCTGACATTCTTCTAATTCTGGGCTTCTATCATCTTGCCTGGTGGTGTCAATAGCTTCTTACTGGTTTTTCTGCTTCATTCTATTCCTTCTCTAATCTAGTCTCCTAAATAGTATTTGAATCTATGGATCTAACTATGTGACTCCTTTCCTTAAAAAGTCCTCATTGATTCTTTTTCTATATAACAGAGTAAATAATTACTGATTCCTTAAAATGGTATATAAAGCCCTTCCTGTTTTTATGTCCTTCTCTTACTGGACATATAATTTATTACTGTTATGAATATTTCATATTTCCACAAACAAAACCACCCTATCTTCACAATAACAATTCTAAGCCATTGCTCATGTTCTTTTTGCCTGACCCCATATCTGCCTTGTCTGTCAACCTTTTACTTACCTTCCACATTTATCTCAGATATCATTTGCTCTGAGTAGTTTTCCTGGTTTCTTTAAAAAAAGAATGAAATACTTTCATTAAATTTCTGTGCATGTCTTTCAAACTAAGAACTTCTTGTTCTTTATTTCATTCACTGATTTCTATGATTTCTGTCATACAGAATAAGTGAGTTCTTTAAATGCAGAGATTCAACCTCAATCACCTTTTAATTCTCAGAAACAAGCACAGTGTTGCATTAGCAGGCACTTAATTGTCTTAAAAAAAGTTTTATTTACATTTTATTTGAGTGTAAGTGCACATTATGAGGTTGACAAATTTTTCTCCAGGATTTATTTTGGGTGAATTTGACTTCATGTTACTTTTATAATTGCAAAGCATTTCACAGTTTCAGAAAATTATAGGCAAGAGATACTACTAATATTGGACTTTGCTATTACTCAAAGTAAAACATGTGTGGATACTAGGGTATAGTATTCATTATAAGCAGAGTTTAATAACAGGGATTGTTATTTATGCTTTAGGTAAAATGATAAACTGTAAGATCTTGCCTCACAGGTTGATCCTGTAGTTCTTATGGCATATGGAAAGCTCTGTTTCTTTTAGCTGATTTTCTGCTGAATTCAGATAAATCATCACTATAGTATTACTTTCTTTCATGTATCCAAGTATTTATTAAACCCTTAGTATGTAGCAAAATTGTTCTAATTTTTCAAATCAATTATTCTCCAAAAAAGTGGTTTTATCTAAATTATTTATGAAATAAACCATGTTGCTTTGTTTCTCCCATGTTTGCTTTTTTCTTTGTTTTTTTTTTTCTTTCTTGTCTCTCTCCTTCTCTTTCTTTTAACTTTTCCTCCAAGAATACTCAGCTTCTAGTTAATTTTCAGAAACTCAGGATATTCTCAGGTAGTTTTTAATTCTCAATCTCTTTTTCCTTCATACTAGTTATTTTCTGCGCATGGTTTTCATACATATAATTTTTAAGAGAAATAATTGCTTCAGAAGTCTGATTTCAATAGCTATAACTCGTATTCATTTATCTTTGTTAATATGAGTTATCATTCATTGTTTCTAAATTCTACAGTTGTGGACTAAATTGAAGTTTTAAAACATCAGAATCATTTTCACTGAAAATATAAGTGTGTTCTAAAGCAGAAAATAAAATATTTGTATACACAATATGTATTGAAGTCATCATCCTGAACATCAGTTTTTTTTTTAAGTTACTACAAACAATTGTGTCTTATATTGATGAGCTAATTGTCCACAGTTATAAAACGTAATCACATTTGTTATTTTTTTAATTTACTTTAGAAAAAAATTTAACATGTTTTTAAAAGAACTGAATTCAAGAGTAAATTATGGAGGTAAATAATATAATTCAGTTAAGAGCTACTGAAAACATACTTAAAATAAAACTAATGTCATAGGCAATTAGATGAAACCAATGCAGAAGACAGTGATTCAAACTTTTATACAGATTCTTATGGACATACAACTATATCAAATTTGTTAAATATTCCATTCTGTAAATCATGTAGTCCCCTTCACCCGCAACCCCTACTAAAGCAAAGTAAAACCAAAATTCTTGGTGATTTTATAATTGGTAAAAAAGCGATATGAATTAATCATAATTGATAATTTAATTTTTTCGGAGAAAAATACATTCTGAGTTCTACTTCAGGTATTTAAAAAAAATCTTTGGTAGAATTATCCAATACATTTACATGAGATTCATATCAAGATCCCATTAATTATTCTTCTATTAGTCTGAGAGTGGTGTTTCAGATGTACATTTTTATATCAAGGTTTATATTTTAACATATTTTTATAAAGCATAAAATAATATCACATATCACTTTGACTTTTTAACTTTCCATAATTAATGTGAAGATTTTTAAGGAGAAGACCAATCCAGTTCAATTGAATTATTCTAAAATTACTGTTATATAACTTGACTTGCAGTTCAGTTTGAGTCTATTTCTGTCTATTTCTTTTCTCATAACACGAACACTCAGAGATTAGAAGACTCCATTTCAAATCTGAATTTGAAAACTGAAAAGCCAGTTTTATACAGCTTGAGTATATTCCTACCATTTGAAGGTATTAAAAATAAGTAAATCATTACTTTGCTTGTCCTTTTTGGAGTCTCTTTCCTGGAAGCAATGTTTAGGATCAACTATGATTCGAAGTTCCCATACAAGCCTGTTAAAAAGAACAAAATTATCAGTGTTTTGCAGTTCTTTCTAATGACTGGTGATGATTGTGTGAATTTCTTTTTATGCTCTTAGCATTTTATTATTTTGAGAGCCTAAGAAGATGCCATTAAGTGTTTGTTGTGAAGTGTCTCTAAATAGGTATTAATTGAATTCCATAAGTTGTGGTCAATTGTAAATTATCATTATGCTAATAATTATAAACGAAAGGTTAAGAACAAAAGTAATAAACTGTGTATTTCAATTAGTGCACATATAAGAGATCTCAGCATTCTTACAATCAAATCTCTCCCACACTCAACATATACCCCATCTGTTGCCCACACACACACATCTCCTTTCCTGTTTCCCAAAATAGCTATAAGCAATATTTTGATTAAATCTATGTTCAGTGGTCAGTGGTTCACATAATTATGACTGTGCCAATGTTTTTCACATCTAATATGTACTATGATTACATTTCCTTTCTTGTATACCTAAGCATTTTTTGGATGCTATTTTCTTCATTTATTTGCTTAGTTATCTTTAAACCCAATGCTTATGTCTATCTATATCTATATCTATATCATCTATATCTATCTATATCTATATATCTATATCTATATCTTTATCTAATCTATCTATATCATTTATATCTATATCTATATATCTATATCTATAACTGTCTATGTCTATATCTGTATCATATGTGTATATATATATACTATATTTATATATTTATGTATATGTATATGTATAAGTGTATAGAAATGCCTAACTAAAGAAATGCTTCCTTGAATTCTCTTTCAATTCTCCAGCCCCAGTTCTTATTGGTTGTTCTCTACATCTAACATATTATAGTCATCCTAAGTTTCTCTTCACTATCATCCAATTATTCCTTTGCTTTTTAAATTCTACATATATTGGGTTTATGGAGTGCATGAATTGTTTTATTTCAGTTTACTCGTTCTAATTTAAAAATATCTTTCAGGAGTAAAATTATAGAGGCCTTACAAGCTACTATCAATTAATTATTATCAAATTTAATTTATAGCATGGCTTTGTATAGAATTCTTTGTATATAGGATGGAGAACATTTCCCTCAGAATTAAAATGTGGCAGAGATTGTTCAACTGTGATGGAAACACACAACTAGTTGGATGCTCACAGATTGTCCCCCTCTTCCTCCTGGGCATAATTTACATATTTTGCAGCCTCCTTTGCAGCTAGATGAGGCCATGTGATTGAGTTAGTGTTAACCAGTGGAATGTAAGACAAAGTGATGTACAGACACTTATAATTTACCTCATAATTTTCTTTTTTTTTAATTTTTAAAAAGGTATATTTATTTTTGATAGAGAGACAGAACATGAGAGGGAGAGGGGCAGAGATTGAGGGAGACACAGAATCTGAAGCATGCTCCAGGCTCTGAGCTATCAGCACAGAGCCCAATGTGGGGATCGAATTCACTAACTGGAAGATCATGACCTGAGTCACCCAGGCGCCCCACTCATAATTTTCTATATTCTCTCCCTTTTCTAGTTTGAATGCTAAATAGAGGTAATTGAGTGGTGGATATCAAGCCCCTTAGAGATAATGGAGCTTCAAAGTGGAGAAGCTTGGAATTCTGAGTAACTGCCCATTTTGCCACCAACTCATATTCAATATCATGAATAAAAATATTTTTTTTTGTTAGAAGACACTAAGTTTTATAAATTCGTACAGCACAAAGATAATTCCCTACTAATAGGACATTTTGTAACTTCTAATATTAAATCTTTGATAGAATCAGCATAAGAGATAATTGTATTTTAAATAAATTTTTGATCAAAGATAAATACACTAGCTTTTCCAAAATACTCATACCACAATGTGATTTATTTATTTTATTTTATCTTTAATATTATTTGCATGGTGAAATCCAATGTACACACAAAGACACATAAATATATATGCATGACTTAGTAAATAACTTTGAAGAGAATACCCTTGTAATTCTCACTTTGGTCAATATATGGAACATTGATACCTGAGAAGCCCACAGCAGCTTCCTTATCCAACCATCTAGAGGCAAACTACTATCCAGATTTTTTATTATTTTTTTCTCTTTTTCTTTTTAGTTTAAATATCAGTTGTATCCCTAAATAATGTGGAGTTGTGTGTGTGTTTGGTGTATTTTTTTGCTTATTTTGCACTTTTAATTATTGAAATCCTTCTTATATATCTTACTTCTTTTACTATTAGGCCTACAAGATTTGAAGATTTGTCTATATTGTACAAAGCAGTAATTTGTTCATTTTCATTTGTGTGTATTAAAACATGGGATTTTCTTTTTTTTTTCTTTTTTTTAATATGAAACTTATTGTCAAATTCGTTTCCATACAACACCCAGTGCTCATCCCAACAGGTGGCCTCCTCAATCCCCATCACCCGCCCTCCCCTTCCTCCCACCCCCCATCAACCCTCAGTTTATACTCAGTTTTTAAGAGTCTCTTATGGTTTGGCTGTCTCCCTAACTTTTTTTTTCCTTCCCCTCTCCCATGCTCTTCTGTTAAGTTTCTCAGGATCCACATAAGAGTGAAAACATATGGTATCTGTCGTTCTCTGTATGACTTATTTCGCTTGGCATAACACTCTCCAGTTCCATCCACGTTGCTACAAAGGGCCATATTTCATTCTTTCTCATTGCCACATAGTATTCCATTGTGTATATATATGGGATTTTCTAGCAACCATTTAGTAATATATTTGTAGCATGATTATCTTTTGTTTGGAGAGCAACGTAGGCACAAGAATTTGAAATTTGTTCAGATTTTCTTGATGGTTCAGTATGTGGCTAATTTTTGTGAAGTTTCTGTTTGTGCATAAAAAGAATATTCTTCAGTTGCTGGCTGCAATGTTCCATATAAGTTCACAAAAGTAATTTTAACCATGTTGATTAAATCTTCCAGACCCTCCTGTTTTCTTATTGTCCTACTAATTCCTGAGGAAAATTTTTACAGTCTCTTCTTATGGTTGTTGATTTATATATTTACCTTAAAGTGTGTCTAATTGTACATTATGTCTGTCATTGTATGCATGCAAATTTACAGTAATTTCTTTTTTGTGAAACATTTTATCAAGATCATTTTGTAACTATCATCATTATAACATGATAAAAACATTGTATTATTTATCCTTAAGGATTATCTTGATTTCTTAAATGCTTTTTATTGTAAAATTAATTGTTGATTTGGGGCACCTGGGTGGCTCAGTAGGTTAAGCGTCCCACTCTTGAGTTTTGCTCAGGTCATGATCTCATAGTTTGTGAGATTGAGCCCTGTGTCCTACTTCACTCTGACAGCATGAACCTTGTTTGGGATTCTCTCCCTCTCACTCTGCCCTCCCCCATCTCAAAAATAAAAATAAATAAACTTAAAAATAAATAAGTAAAATAAAGTAAAATAAATTGTTGGTATTAAAAGAAGAATGCCATGCTCTTTCCACTATTTTACTTTTATTCCCTCTGTATCTTTACATTCAATCAGTACATATTTGGTTTAAAATATTTTTATCTTTTAACTGGAATATTTAGTTATTTTAAGTAAACATTTTTACTTTACCCTTGCAGGTTATTTCACCTATTCTATATTTTCTTTCGTGTTCTTTCCTTTTGGATAACTTATACATACTTTATTAGTCTTTTGGATATTTTATATATATTTTAAAGTTTCCTTCTACAGCTTTTTAAAATTAAAACTGTATTTCTAAAAGGATTAGTAGTTATTTCCAAATTACAACCTGCATTCTTATGTGCTCAAAGTGAAAAGGTTTTCAGCTTTATTGAGATATAATTGACATATAACATTATGTACATCTAAGGCATAAAATTATATGTTGCATATATATTGCAAAATGTTTACCACAATAAAGCTAGTTAACACATCTTTCACCTCAGATAATTACTGTTTTGTTATTGTTGTTGTTATGATGAGAACATTAATGTTCTACTCTCATAGAAACTTTTAAGTATACAGTACAATAATTTTAACCATAGTCATCATGCTGTGCCTTAGATCCCCAGGACTTGCTTGTCTTAAAACTGAAAGTTTGTATCCTTTGATCAACATTTCCTCATTTCCCCCACCCCTCAATTTCTGGAAATCACCATTCTACTCCTAGTTTCTATGAGTTCAATGTTTATAGAATCCACATATAAATGAGATCATACCGTATTTGTCTTTCTCTGACTTATTTCACTTAGATTAATAATCTTAAGGAAGATTACCCATGTTGTTAAAAATGGTGGGATTTCTTTCTCTTTTTATAGCTGAATTATATTATCTATCTATGTATCTATGTATCTATGTATCTATATATCTATGATCTATCGTCTATCTAATCTATCATCTATCTATCTCCCTCAATGCCCACTTAGCTTGTTTCCATGTCTTGGCTATTGTGAATAATGCTGCAATGAACATGGAAGTGCAAACAGTTCTTTGGAAGAATGTTTTCATTTCCTTTGCGTATATATCTAGAAGTAGAATTGCTAGATCAGTTGGCAGTTCTATATTTTGAGGAATCACCATACTTTCTTCTATAGTGATGTTACCAATTTACATTCCCACCACAGTGCACCAAATTTCCCATTCCTCCACATCCTTGTGAGAATTTACTATCACTTGACTTTTTCATACTAACCATTATAACACGTGTGAGCTGATATTTCATTGTGGTTTTGATTTTCATTTCCCTGAAGATTAGTGATTGTGAGTACCTTTTGATATAACTGTTGGTCATCTGTATGTCTTCTATGGAAAAATTTGTATCCAGTTCCTCTGCCCAGATTTTAATTAGATTATCATTATTATTTGTTTTACTATTGAACTGTATGAGTCCCTTTTATATTTTGGATATTAACCTCTAATCAGATATTCGTTTTGCACATATTTTCACAATACACTGTTAATTGTTTCCTTGTTGCACAGAAGCATTTTAGTTTGATATATTTTAGTTAGATGATTGGTGTTAATTTTTCTTTAGATATTTGATAGAATTCACCTGTGAAGCCATCTAGTTCTGGGCTTTTTTTTTTTTGGGAGGTTATTGATTACTGATTCAATCCTATGCACACTATTGATCTGTTCATGTTTTCTGTCTCTTCACAATTCAGTCTTGGTGGGTGGGGGCTAAAGCCAGCAGCAAGTGCCAGGGCCAACTGCAGGCCTACTGGTATCTGCAGGGGCTTTGGCTGTGGGCGTGCACTCCTATGACTGCAGGGTTTCTTCTGGTACAGATCTACAGTGGAGGCCAGTGTTGGGAGTCATGCTGGATTTATTTTAGGTACACAACTAGAGGAGCTAGCTTCAGGTAAGCCCAGTAGTGAAGGCCAGTGATAGAAATGTTGGACTATATCTGGGGGCTCACAAGCATCTTTTGGGGCCTGGGCTAGTTATGTGTACTTCCCTGGTTATGGGATCTGACCACAGCATGCACAGCACAGGCCAGTCTGTAGAGGATGGTCATGAGCGTCAGGCCTGCTGAGTGCAGGTGCACTGTTGTATGGACTAGATCCAAGCATTGGCCCAGTGGTGTGGGTCATCTGGGGTGATCTATGTTAGCACCTTGTCCTTGTACAGCTGTAGAGCCTGGACTAGTTCCCAGTATGGGATGGAGTGACAGGAAGTGAGGAGATATTCAGGCATCTGGAGTCTGCCAATGCAAATAGCTGTGATGTGTGAAATCTGCAGAGTATCTATAGTAGTAGCTATGCTGGTTGTTGGTTTCTTCAATGGCAAAAACTACTGGGCTCTTCTGAAGAGTAAGTCATTGGAAACCATGGCCACTCATGCTGTTTAGTTGATATTTATCGACTTTGTTTTTTCTTTTTTGTTACTAGCCATCTCTATACATCTCAGCATTTCTGGTCTCTAGATAAGTGAGACCAGAGCATGTCCTTAGTGCAGTGCCCCAAAAGTCAGGGGAATATGCTTACCCTGGTCTCCTTTTCCCAGTGAGGGGAATTCTTTCTGGGTGGGGAGTTTGCTCTTGGTTCTGAGCAGTGTGGGCTTGTGGGATGCATGCCAAATTAGCTGCCTTCCTTCCCTCTTTGTGCAGTTTTTCTCGTTTTTTTTTTGTTTTTGTTTTTCTGTGTTGCTGAAATTTCTTAAGCGGACTCCTGAGCTCCCCAGAGCTGTTTTTGTTCATGAATAGCTGCCTAATTGTTGATTCCTGATAGGTTATGGAGATTGGGGTTTCCTACTTGCCTTCTAATGACATCACTGTAAGGTAAAATTTTAATGAAGGCAAAACTTTTTCCTTAATAATGCAAAATATAAGAACATATTAATCCTTGAGAACCCTCTAGTTCTACACTGAGCATAGAATTTAAGGATGACAAAGATTTTCTTAATCCTATGAAGATAACTTTCCACCATGTTCTAGATTCCATTGTTGGTATTAAGTCAACTTTGTCTGTTTTTAAGATTTTTTTCTGAATGTTTGATATTTTCCTATTTTACCATAATGTGACCGGTTGTGAATTAAAAAAAATATATATTTCAGATTTATTCAACTTGAATTTGTAGATTGGTTTTTTATCAGTCCTGGAAAACTCCTGGTCATTATTAACATTTACTCTTTTCCTTATGGAATTTTTCGTTGTTTTTGGGTTTTTTTTTTGTTGTTTTTTTTTTATGTTAGATCTACTCACTCTGCCCTCCCACTCCCGTTTATTCTCTTCCTTTTTTTTCTACTTCTTCTCCTTTGTCTTTGTATGACATTCTGTGTAATTTCTTCTAAACTACTTTTTTTATAATTTTTTTTAACATTTATTTACTATTGAGAGACAGAGAGACACAGAGCATGAGTAGGGAAGGGGCAGAGGGGGAAACACAGAATCTGAAGCAGGCTCCAGACTCCGAGCTGTCAGTACAGAGCCCAACGCGGGTCTCAAAGTCACAAACTGTGAGATCATGACCTGAGCTGAGGTCGGACACTTAACCGACTGAGCCACCCAGGTGCCCCTAATCTATCTTCTAATGCACAAATTCTTCCTACATCTCTTTCAAGTTTGTACATTGAGTTTTTAATTATTGTTACTGTTTTTAATATTTAAAAGTATGTTTTCTGTTTTTAATTTTATTTTTTAGTTTACCTGTTTTAGTTTTCTAAACACTTGGAAAGTGTTTTCACACTTGTCTTTTATTTCTTTAAATATAATGAATACAGCTTTTTCATAGTTTATATCTGATGATTCCAATATCTTTACAGATTGATCTTTGTTATCCTTTGTTTTTGTTGATCCTATCTCAGTGCACCTTACTTTTTTTTTTTTTTTTTTTTTTTTT